>NC_139225.1:132840057-133033217 GCF_055691185.1 Crinia signifera
GAATGGTAGCTGTCACAACAGTGAAGAGATGGCAGAGGCAATGACAGATTAAAAAAACTGGGTCCACATGCCCAAAAACCACCCTGCCCTTGGTGTGGTGACCCCTGAGCACTAATCTGTCACTTTTCACTGATTTCCCCAATGTGTTTCTGTGTAATATCAGTGGAAAGATGATGTGGGGCATGGGACAGAGAGACCAACTGCCATCTCCAACTGCCGCCCGCATGCCACATGGGCCAGGTGTAAAACCTCAGTGTGCTGGCCTCTCACTGGCATTTCTTGAGCAGGAGCAGAGGTGAGCGCAAGAAAAAAATACCCCCCTAGAGAGAACCAGCTTTTACAGCGAGTTTACTCCCAGGTATTATCAGTGATCAGTGATCAGCGCACATTAACATCTGTGTTTTCTTTTCTTTTTTTTTTGTGCACCTTTGGTGCAATTTACCATCAACAATGAGCCAGAGGGAACTGGCCCAGTTATTTGGAACTGGGCCATATCCGAACACCTCCTGGCTACGATCTGGACGCCGCAGACCATCCTCAGGCGTCCCATCTGCAGCAGCCCAACCAGCAGCAGACCCATCATCAGGAGCACCAGCAGCGGCAGCACCATCCTTGGGAGCACGGAGACCAGCAGTCATCCTTGCCCGCCTTCCATCCTACAGGAGATGCACCTTTACAGAAGGAGGTGCTGTAGAGTCCTGCACCATCTGCATCTCCCAGTTTCGGATTGGAGAGGAAGTGGCGGTCACATCCTGCAGGCATGTTTTCCATGTCTCATGCCTGACACAGTGGCTGGACGTCAACAGCATCTGCCCCCTGTGCCGCGCCCGATGCTTTGACCTGAGCAGATTTCCCCAGCGTCATCTTTAGAGGAAATCGAGAACATCATTGCCCCCAAACATCCAGGGGTGCAATCCAAGGACGTAAGTACTGTTCTAACTGGTCATGTCCTTGTTGTCTTGTCTCCCCCTGTCTACCCTACTCGGGGATTAGCTACTTGCTGCTGTTGTCAGCAGAAGTCTTGAGGGATTTTACCTTTTTTACCTGAACTGACGGACTTAATTTGGCTCATTGAAATTTGGCTAATTGGCAACAATTCAAATTCTTCAGTCCCTCAGCAGGATTTTGGTTTCACCTCTTGCCGAGTTTTACATGTGTTATCCTTTCTCTCCCCCAACCCCCTATTCCCTCATGTATCTTTATGTTGCTTCTGATTGGCCCTGAAGCTTGTCATTAATCAGCTAATTGGCATTCAATTAAACATTTTTTTTTTTTTTTGGCAGATCATCCATTTTACTAAATTTTAATGCTTTGGGAGCTATCCACGAAGCAGTGAAAAGAGGGGAGAATTGTGATTGGTTGCTATGGGTAACATCTCTACTGGCTCCTCCCTCCACTCTTCTCACTGCTTCCCCAATAGACCCCTTTGCCACCAATCTTAGTTTAAACATATTTGAATATTTTTAATAAGTTTCAAATAAATTCCACCTTTTATTCTGCCAAGTACATGTCTCCGAGTCTTTATTTATATTATGGTTACTTATGATTGTGTGATTATATGGTATATACAGGGGACACCCCTCAGATGGTGGAAGGTTATGGGCACCATACATTTCCTAATTGATTTAGTTCTAATAAATAAATATACAAATAAATAAATAACCAATGAATGGCAATCACTGTGTCTGAGTCTTTCTGTTATATCATTTTATTAATGGTATTTTACGCTTATATTATTATTTTGTGGCTGGCATGGGGGTCAGATAGAAGATGTTAATCCTATGTCGCATAATGTATGTGCAAGGGTGATTAGCATCAGTAAATGTACATGGATCATTAACACAAACTGTCCAGACTCTGGGCCAGATGCACTAAGCTTCAAAAGTGATCAAATGGAGAGTGATATACAACCAACCAATCAGCACCTGCCTGACATTTTTCAAACACAGTCTTTGACATGTCAGGCAGGAGCTGATTGGCTTACTGTTTATCACTCTCCATTTGAAGCTTAGTGCATCTGGTCCTGTGACTGACAGGAAGCCGGCGTTTGGGGAGTGGAAATCTGCCATATTTCAGGTGTTTCTGAAAAATGCAGCTGTGCCCAGGTATTTAAGAGGAGGGTCTGTGATGTCAGCAATGACCGCTTCCGCCCTGTCACAGTCCCAGATTAATGGAAGGGTCACAGTTACTCACATTTGCACAGACCTCTTGAGGGTTGGGGAATTGCATATGGATTTGCGATAGAATAGCAATTAGCGAAGGGTGTATTCTCTTTCTGCCTGGACGGTCAGGTAAGGGCCTGCGTTCTTTGTAAATATACCATGCAAATGGGTGGGGCCCAGAGGCAGATTTACCACAAGTAACCACTGCACCTGCCTAGGGCCCAGCACATCCCAAGGGGCCCCATAAAGATATCCTGGATATCCAAAACATTCCCAGAGGAGCATTGCATGACTACTGCCTGATGTCATGGCATCACATGGACCAGTGAACTCTCCCAAAGTCCCTTTAAGGTTCTTTGATAGGATATAAATAATATTTAGACACAGAAACTGGTGTCATCCACTGTATGTGGGAAACCAGTTTACTTTACATGTGACACAGGTAGTCAGCTACTGCCATAAGACCTAGAGCCGGATTCAGATTTGTACTCAATGCAATGCCGATGTTCATGCAGCTGAGCATTTATAGGTAAACCCTGCATGCACCAAGGTACTTTATCTATGGCGCCTGTAATCAGCAGCAAGATTATAGTGCTATGGATTGTTTGAGGAGGGCCTCAAACCGGTATCTTGTCTTGGGCACCGTGAGGTTTAAATCCGCCTCTGGTGTGACCAGCTGTAGGTGGGTCCAGTGGCATTAAGAGGGGGGAGCCAGTACTTTTTACCAGGTCTGCAGGAGGGTCCAGGGCCTGCTCCCCCTCCCCTGTTGCAGTAGGCCGGGCAGTCGGGAGAAATGAAAGGCTGCCGCAGCACAGCCTCTCTCTTCTGCTTAGGACATGCTGCTCAGTGCTGTGTGCGGAGCTGGGGAGAGAGGCAGATGATGCAGCCCTGATGCAGGCGTGATCCCTCCCTGCCACCCACCTGTAGTGCCCACTGCCTGTGCAAATTTTCTTTTTTACAAGGGTAACCATAGCGGGGCCCATCCACCAGTGCTGGAACCCGCAGCGCGCACACCAGTGCTGGAACCCGCAGCGTGCACACCAGTGCTGGAACCCGCAGCACGCACACCAGTGCTGGAACCAGCAGCGTGCACACCAGTGCTGGAACCCGCAGCACGCACACCAGTGCTGGAACCCACAGCGCGCACAACAGAGCTGGAACTCGCAGCGCGCACACCAGAGCTGGAAACCGCAGCGCGCACACCAGTGCTGGAACCCGCAGCACGCACACCAGTGCTGGAACCAGCAGCGTGCACACCAGAGCTGGAACCCGCAGCGTGCACACCAGTGCTGGAACCAGCAGCGCGCACACCAGTGCTGGAACCCACAGCGTGCACACCAGTGCTGGAACCAGCAGCGTGCACACCAGAACGTTACCCAACCCATCTTAGGTGTTCTTGTTCAAGAGCTGTCATTGGGGTATATAGTGGAAGCATCATAGCCGTGGCCCCGACAGGTCATTAATCTCCTTATGTACTGTACATCCTGAGTAGTAACCAGCAGCCCAGCACGGCACCTGACTGCTTATTTTGCTATAGCACTGGCAGCGTCTGTGCTGTAGTTCATATCTGGCTGCAACTACAGGTGCAACCCCGATTTTCCGGCAACCGTTGGTCCGGAACCTCCTTTAATCCGGACACATCGGGTGCCGGGCAGAAGTAAAATATTATTTGTTTTTTAGCCATAGTGGGGACTGCAGGAGGGCTTAGAAGTAGTTGGGAGGGCAGTGGGAGGGTTTAGAGAGGGACTGAGAGGGTATTGGGATGCAGAGGGGGCATCAAGTTGCGGGTGGGGGGTCACGCTGCGGTAGGTGGAATGCCCTGTGAGCCAGAGACAAGCTGCGGGTGGTGTGGCAGAGGTGAGAGCCGCGATTTGGGGGTCACGGTGCTTTAAAACGGTATCACTGATAATCCGGCAAATTCGGTAAACTGGCTCAGTGCTGGAACTGACGATGCCGGAGAATCGGGGTTCAACCTGTACCATATGACAAGTAAACCACAAGAGCTGCGCAGATGCAGGGAAAAAGCGTCTGTGTCTTCTGTCTGTCTGCACCACCAATGATGTGTCTGGCACACAGCATTACCTCCCATTCCTTTATCTTGAACTGTGATCTGTTATGTTACAGAGAACGCACTGTTCTGTCAGGCTCTGTACTACTACTGCTGGTATTATTATTATTAATATTAATAATAATGTTATAAATAACCATAACAACAACATTATTATTAATAATAATAATAATAATAATATTACAACTTCTACTACACTACTAATAATTACTTTTATGAGCACCAACATGTTAAAAACCTCTTCATCAGTCCCAGCACCAATGGACTCGGCGGGGCGGCGTCACAGCGACTGTAAACTTCGCAGCTTACCAAGTTAATTAGAATGACCCCCTTAATTCCAAAGATCTAATGGTGCCCATACCCATGTGAGATATGGCAGGCAATACATGTGATTTCAATAAATCGGCATGACGAAGGGATCGCATGTGTCACCAAACAAGATGCGCAGACCCGCTGGTCGAATCTTGCATTGCAATAAATTGTGTGCTGCACATAATATCTATCTCATTGCATGTGCTTATTAATCACATGAGATCACTCACAATGCGATCTGTGGTAGCGGTAGTCAGTGGGGCAGATAACGGTGTAGCGGAGCTGGTGGTGGGTGGCAGGAGGGCTGGTGGGTGGCAGGAGATCTGGCGAAACTGGTGGTGGGAGGCAGAATTTGAGAAAAAAAAGTCAAAATTCTAGACGACCCTCTGATTGGCTGAGAGCAGGGCCGGATTAACAATGGGCCTGATGGAGCTACAGCTCCAGGCCCACTCTCCAAATAGGCCCATTTTGTAGCTGAGGACAGGGGCTTTCCAACGAGCCCAGCCCCGCGTTGCTAGCCCCCAGGGAACCGGAGATACCGCTAGGCAAACCTGGAATGTTTACCCCATAGGATAACATGGGACCCGGTAAAAGGAGCCAGCCCGAGAATGTCCCTGCATGATCCTGGGACCATATTCCCGGGTAAATCCCTGCATTTTCTGGTGTGAAAGGGTATTATTTCAAATAGCCGGGAACTGCAGTGCTCTGAATACAGCCGGGCAGCCCCCTGCTCTCTGCCCGGCTGTCAATGGCTGTCATTTCTGCCCGGCGGCTGTCCCTCAGTTACTGCGAGTATGTATTCCCCCTTGGTAATGAGCATGTAATCCCACATGGCAATGAGCATGGAACCCCTGGCAATGAGCATGGAACCGCTGGCAATGAGCATTAGGTAAGCAGCATTTATGTAGCATAATTTTTAATAGGCATTATGGTGTTTGGCATAATACATAATGGACATTATGGTGTGTGGCTTAACATGTAATGGGCATTATGGTGTAAATTTTTAATGTGCGCACAATGTCCCTGTTTATGAATCCTACTGTGCATTATTGCTCAATCCGTTTGGTATAGTGTATATTTTGGCTCAATCCATGTGGCAAAATGTGAAGTGCTGCTGAAATCTCTGCACTTCCCATCATGCTGGCTGCGGTAGCATGTGCATTCCTGTGTTATCCGGTATGTATCCTCCTAGTACAAAGCATGCATTTTACCATTTCTTTGTGAGCAGAAACTTTCCACTGATTAGGATATTTACTTATTTAAATATTAAGCAGTTTGAACATTTTGTGATGGTCATTTCACAAACTAAAGTTAATATGTATTGAATTGGTCAAGTTACTAACTAGTTGCAAGTGTCCTGGCTGAGTGATGACTGTTGCATGTATCTTGGCATTTCCAACATGCTAAAGCTGCGTGTTATTGGCATTTGGTAAAAATGGTAAAACCTCATGATAAAAAAACCCACACTAATCTCCCAAAATCTTGATGCTCTGCTGTACCTTTCCCGTGCAGTAGGTGGCAGTGTCTGATCACTTTCTTTATCATTGAAGTTAAAAGGTTGTCTGATGTTCTTACCAGCACAACTTGTTCTCATGTCCTTGTGCTCTCTTGTACAGTATATGTTTAAAACTTCCCAGCTCTAAAAGTGAATAGGAAAAGGTTAGAAACTGTGTTCAGGACTTGCTAGGTCTCATGTTATTCTTATCTGCACAGCATTACTTCTCACCAAGTGCCTAATGGAAAGAAACTGAAACGGGCGAGGAAACGAGGGGAAAGATCGGAGAAGAAGGGGGTTCTGCCCATGTGCAAAGATGGAGCAAACAATGAGCCATCCTGCAGCTTCTATGATCTCTGTGCAGACAAGAGTAACCTATGGGGGATGCAACCGGCAGCGGTGCAGGAGGGATCCTGCTGAGGGTTCCTGCTGCGGTCCCTCCTGATACACACCTGTTTTGGAGGGTTAGCTGCAAATATTAAGTATCCCCTGAATTTTGCCACAAATATTGAATGATAAATGGGCCCCCTGGACCTCAGGCAATATGATACCTTTGGGACTCTTATGGGACTCATTGTCTCTCCAGATCCATTGAAATTTGTTGAGTAAGTTTGAATGAATTGGATGAAAGATGTCTTGAACATGGAACCCCCTTGTTGGTTTGTACCCATTGCTGTCATTGCACAGGCAGACATAGTGTTTACGCCCCTGACATTCAATTGATGATGCCTGTCCTGTCAGTAGATACTAGTGACATGATTGAGGCATTTACAAACATCACTATTGTCTAGTAATTTTTGCCCGGTGCCAAATGGGCTTGTCTGGTGTAGACGTGTGCTTTGCCAACTTCAGTGTGCGTACCTTGTCCAATAAACCTTCCAGAAATGTGTAGTAAAATAAATAAATAACATTTCTAGTAATGGCTTTCTATGACCACTTTCTTCTCTACAACGTCCTGAGAAACTCAAGGAGAAACCTTCGCAGCTTTCAGCTGTTGAGATTCCTGCTCCAGGAGCCTCCTACAACCCCGCATAGGAATCACAATCAGGTTAGTTAGGTGCTTACAGTAGGCCCACAGCCCACTCTTGGCTTATCAAATCAGGCCTGGTGTCATCTTTCACCATAGCCAGTGTTCAATACAAAGCCACAGGTTTCATTTAAGCTATTGATTATAAGTATTGAAACCTATGTAGGAAAGCAGAAGATGGTTACCATGTATGAGGCTTGAGCACAGATGGCTAAATTGTTTGGCGTGTTGATGGTATTTCCTTGGCGCTCCTGAGTAGAGCTGCACCTAGAAGCGCCCAAATCTCTCAAAACTTTTCCATTTTGGGACCTTTTAAAATGATTTAATCCAATGGCTTCCACTACACGGTAGTTTTGAAGGATTATTCTCTTTCTACACTTACCTAAAGGTGATCCTTTGACATTATAATGTATCTCATGCGACCGTGATGCCGGGAAGGGTCCAAGTCAGTGGTCGGACTTGGAGCAGGTCCGAATTCTGACCCAATGTGCATGGGTCTGCGCATTGGATTTCAAGCATATCGGATTTGGCCACTTTTCACCCGAATTCTTTGCCCGATCCTTAGTAATTGGGTGAAAAGTGGCAAAACTGGACTACTGCATGGGGGCCTACAGTCCCTTTACTCTTCACACAAGGTCACATTGTATGCTGATTTGGTGCCAAAGGTGTTTCTTTTCCTCCCCTCCTGATGGTGGGAAATGCGATTGTTTGAGTTATTACACTAATGTAAGTATATACGAGAGTTGTTCTATTTGGTAATCTGCTTCTCCAGGTGCTGCTGCTGCTTCGTGCTCATGAGCTGGAACTGAAGACTCTGAAAGAGGAGGAACAACTGGAGAGACAAGTACAGTTACCCCCAAAGGCAGAACCATCCAGGAGTTTGTATCCTATCTGTTCATTTTCATAAGGCAAAAATTCCCTTTCGTTTTGTTGCAAATAATGTTGACGATCATAAAAGGACCCCATCCACTCTCCCTCTGCTCCTCGCAAATGTCCCAAAATGTCCAAAAATGTGGGCATTTGATGGTGTAGGGGGAGGATGTTACAGTTATAACAGATCTGTGTGGTATTTCAGTCTCTGCTCACTATGGCCCTTATTCTGATCTGGGCGGTACGGCCCGCGTGCGGCCGTACCGCCGATGTTTTCGCTCTGCACATGCGCAGAGGTCACTCTGCGCATGTGCAGGGGAAATCGCCGCACAAAAATTTTATACGCCGCAAAGGGGGCGTATAGGGGCGTGAGGGGCTTAATAGCCTCATTTACCTATGAATACGCCCAGCGTTTCATGGGCGTTCCCATGCAAACGCGGGGCCTATGCATGGTAATGAGGCTATGACGCCAGTGATGGGGGCGGAAAGCTGACATCGCCGGATGTCAGCTCTCCGCCCCCATACAAGCTTTCACACGGACGATTGTCCGTGTGGTATAAGCTTGCGTGAGCTGGTGGAGCGTGCGGCCCTGCCTTCGATGGTCGCCGACCATCGAATGCAGGGGGCAGCTCCCACCATGGTGGAGGCGTACGCCCCACCATTTTCATGCGGATCGCCAGCCGTCCGCGTACGGACGGCCGTGGCGATCCGTATTGTAGGCGGGGATTGGTTTGTGCGGCCGGAGCAACGTATGCGGCTCCGGCCGCACAGATCTGAATAAGGGCCTATGCTCTACATCATGGGTCTTCAACCTGTGGCCCTCCAGATGTTGCGAAACTACATGTCCCAGCATGCATTGCCACATTTTTTTCCTATAAGAGCACGCCAAAACTGTCAGGGCATGCTGGGACATGTAGTTCCACAACATCTGGAGGGCCACAGCGTATCCCTGTTTGTGATCACTTGGGGGGGGGGGTGTTTATAAATATTCCTATCTGCTTTCTGCATGCACCACTCTATGTATGTTGACTGTAAAGAAACTACATTTATAGAAACCCAAAGAAATTGGAATCAGACCTGTCCAGTAGCTGTATAAGCATAAATTGTGCCAACTGTCATTACATGTTTCCCCAATGCCCAAAAACATTAGCATATGGGAACGCACAGTGTTTCATGGCCTTCTCATGATAATGGGCCGATGGTGCGGGGAGCACATGCACACCTATGGTTGCGCTGAGAGTGTGCGCGTGACTTCCGCATTATTCGATGGTCGGTAAGCATTGAATGATGCAGATGTTCCCCCCCCCCCCCCGCAGGCTGCAAATGGGTGTTTATGTAAAACCGTGCGAACATACACGTTGTGCGATAGTGGGCGAGGCTACCGCCATTCGCAAGGTGAGATCTGCTTGACTCACAAGGATGCAAATTTGCATCCGAGTGAACCAACCATAAAAACCCCCACTGTGCAGTAATTCAGGAACATTTGTTCCCACGGTGTCCTGTTGTGGGGTACTTATGGACTGTTCTTTGCTATCTTCCAATAACAGGAAAGCAAACTCCAGGAGCTGCTTGAGGGGCTGGTGGAGGAGTCTGACCATGGCGGGTCAGGAGAGGAGGAGAGTGAGGGGCAGAAAGCTCTCTTGGGGCCAGATTCTCTAAGCTTTAAAAGGGATAAAGAGTGATAAACAGCCAGCCAATCAGCTCCTGTCTGACATTTTTTAAACACAGTCGGTGACATGTCATGCAGGAGCTGATTGGCTGGCTGTTTATCACTCTCTATTTTATCACTTTTGAAGCTTAGACAATCTGTCCCTTGGAGGGATGAGTGGATATTACAGATACTGGACCAGATTCTCTAAGCTTCAAAAGTGATAAAATGGAGAGTGATAAATAGCCAGCCAATCAGCTCCTACCTGCCATGTTACAGACTGTGTTTGAAAAATGTCAGACAGGAGCTGATTGGCTGGCTGTTTATCACTCAAAATCTTATCACTTTTGAAGCTTAGAGAATCTGGCCCCCAATCTGTATGTAACCATAATAACACGGACGCACCTTGGACGTTTCATCAGTCTATTCTTTACCTGCATCTCTATCCTAATTGTTCCTTTATTCCTAGAGAGGTGGGGTTTGTGTTCACCCATATTAAAGGTCTCCTGTCAAATTTGTGTGACCTTCCCTGCAGTCATGTAGCAATGCCCTTCTCAGGACATAAATCCGTGCCTGACAAATCTGCCAGCTTGGCACACAACCAGAAACTGCTTTATAGTCCTCCCCTCGGAATCCTTGCACTTCTCTACTATTTAGGTGTTGCCTTCCTGGCACAATGGGGGTTATTCTAGTTCATTCTTTCTGACAAAATCCTTCTTAGATGGACAAAACCATGTGCACTGCGGGTGGGGCAGATGTAACTTGTGCAGAGAGAATTAGATTTGGGTGGGGTTTTTCTTCAAAGTGAGATCTATATTGCAGTGTAAAATCATGCAGTCAGTATTTACCCTGCACAGAAACAAAATAACTCACCCAAATCTAATTCTCTCTGCACATGTTACATCTGCCCCCCTGCAGTGCACATGGTTTTGTCCATCTAAGAAGGATTTTGTCAGAAAGAATGAACTAGAATAAATCCCAATGTAACATTTACCTGCGCTGATGGCGGGATTGCAGAGGTTACACTTTTTAAATGTAAAAACTACTTTAGGTTCTCAAAACTCATTGGAGTAAGGTATGTAAGTGACTGTAGCAGTGTCTGCAGATGGACGTCCCCTCTGTAAGGTATCCTGAGTAGCCTTCCTGATGTAGGGAATGCCTTGTAAAGCAGCAATTTGGGATGATACAACACTGCTTCTTGCAGGAATGTGATGTGATAAAAGGGTACCATGGGGATTTGGTGTTTCCCATTCCCTGGGGACTGAGAGCAGCACATGAGGTGGTCACCAGAAAAGCTCGGCAAGATGCAGAAAAGACTGAGAGACAGACTGCGGCGACAGGGACTGTTCCAGCTTAAGGCCCTTCACTCTATGGTGAATCTATGTACGTTTTTACAGAGCAAGAAGCTCAGAGAGGAGAAGCGCAAAGTACAGGCCTTACAGCCATTAGGTCATCTGAAGTGAGTAAGATGAGGTGATCTGTTTGGCACTTGGAATACAGCGATTTGATTGGAGGGTTTTCATTTTCAAAATTCTCCAGTAGAACAGTGAGAACTGTGAATCCTGTGTGAAGGGAAATAAGGACAGCGAGCGTAGTTCCTGAACTCTGAATAAATGCAAAGAATTCAAAATCCTATTCAAAAGACTGGGCAGCCGCTGATTGGCTGAGAGCTCTGTCAGCCAATCAGCATATAGGAGTAGTACATGTTAATTGCTCCGGTGTGAAGCTGGGTTCATTTCATAAATTTTGCATAATAAATGGTAATGTGTTCAGGTGTAATTTATGATTGAGAGAGTTGACCAATTTTCTGTTCTTTGTGAAGGTTCAAGAGGCGGCTAAAGGTGTGTCTGTGGGCTTTACGAGAAACCGCGTAAGTATTCTATAAAGATGGTCGTCCTTTACCAAGAAAGCAATGTGTGTATACGGTGCTCTAACACTAAAGGCCGTTAAATCTGGGTGTCCTGCAGTTGTCTGAACCCCATTCCTTTAATTGCTATAGGACTCAGGAGTCAAAACACACAAATATATCAAAGCACCAATTGCATGAAAGCACACATAGAAAAATCCTGAGAACATACAAATCTAAAGAAAATGCCTTTGGTGTTCTTATACAAACAACCTCCGCTGAGTTGAGGACTGGAATCCTAGCAACTGTTATTTATTTATTTATAGTTTCTTATATAGCGCAGCAGATTCCGTTGCTCTTTACAATAGTAGACAGTGATAAAATAAACTGGGTAACAACAGACAGACTTGGAGGTAGGAGGGCCCTGCTGCAAGCTTACAATCTATAGGGATATAGGGGGAAACATAAGGACAGGCACCATTGCAAATTGTGCCCATTATGAGACTTCAGCTAAGTTTTTAAATGTAATTTCCGTGTTTTCAACCCTTAGGTTGTAGTTGGACGGTGGCTTTCTATCTGCATCGGTCCTTTTACATGGAAATAATTTATATCTATTCTTTCCCCTGGGAGGATCGTTGTTGTAGCTGCAATCAGGACTGAGAGATGGAGCCCTCTGCAGCAAGTGTCACCTCCTGACCTTTGTGTGTCTTGGATTAACTAGTTCATGAGATCTTTCCCACTGCATTACGTGTTAATCCAAATTAAATTACTTTGCCTCGGACTTTGTTACGGCAACAAGTGTTGTAGAGTGGACTATAACACATTCCGTTTAGGTAATTTTAGTCCAATCAAACCAATTGTTTGAGGCTTCTCGTGAGAATGTAAAAGGGTCCTTTGCCTGCCTAGAAAAGAGTTGGTGATTCCCAGTGCCTGGACTCGTCTCCAATGTACAAACCAGGTGAAGGCAAATATTCCACCTACATGAGCTCAGACTGCTGCCAGGTAGCTGAACTTGGCTGCCTGACACCGAATGCACATTGGTATGATGGGATTTTTCCTACGGATAAGTTTGGCATGGTACAGGTTCTACCCCATGGTAGTACAATATAAAGTAAATAAACTTATTTTCTGAGCAAATATATTGTACAAATGTGTTTTTCTATAAACTCAATGGGGTTTGATTGATCTCAGAGCTTTACGTTTAGGAATAAGCTTTTCTGTATAGTAGGGAAAGTACTGCCGGGGCAATCTGCATGCGGTTCTGCCGTGGTGTTACTATGTGAGTGTAGGACTACGTCCCGGTGCAGGAACGGTTCCCCCTGCACCGGAGCGGTGCCCCCGCCGGGTGGCGCTGCCCCCTGCAGCCAGGGCCAGTGTACTCGTGCGGTCACTCAGAAGACGGCCGGCGTGGAGGCAGCAGTGAATCCTCACCACTGCTCCACGCGGACAATGGTGGTGGGCCTCCAGGATCACGGTGCAGTGATTTGAATTTGGCGCCAAAGGGGAGCCAATCACGGCTCCCACTCTGGCGGTAAATCAGAGGTGGCGGTGGCGAGCCAATCCTGCCTCACCACAACATAGCCCCGCCCCCTGGCGCTGGTTTGCACTGGCACACGCCAGGAGCGTGAACGGAGTTCGGCGGCCGGGAGGGAGGGAGCAGAGAAGAGCCCCCGAAGAGAGAAGTCAGCGGGCACCGGAAGCCCTGGAAGGTGGCAACCGTGTGCACAGGACTGCTACACGCTGCTGCCCGCCGGGCGAAGTACAAGGCGCGGGGGCCTGTCCTGGTGAACACTACAGGAGGCCCGAAGGTTGTAGGAGGCATCCCACCTCTGGCGAAGACAGCGCAGCACGTGTGGCCGGACCAGGCTTGGTCCAGCAGCTGCCCCTAGGATGGGTAAGTCCATGTGTGGCCCTCCCTAGACCACCAGGTGTTCGGGCAGTTGGCCTGTGGGCCCACTTCAGGCACCAGGCCTGTGGCGCGAGAGGCGGGCACTAGGCCCATGGGGTTGGTTATTGTGTTGAGTCGGGCATTAGGCCCGCTGGAGTTGGGCATTAGGCTGGTGAAGTCGGGCATTAGGCCCGGAGCCACTATTTGTTTGGAGGCCGTCCTGGCCCCCATCCAGGGTAGGTGAGGCCTTCAGGCCTCTTGGTGTGTTAGGCCCAGACCCCCCAGGTCTGAGGCCCCTCTGCAGGGGCAATAGGCCTGCACCAGCTGGCCGTGCATTCATACATCTGTTCTTCGCAGGTTGCGCGACACTAGGTTGCGGGTTGCGCAGGCATTAGGCACCAGGTTGCACGGGCGTTAGGCACCAGGCGCCAGGTTGCGCGGACGTTAGGCTCCAGGTTGCGCGACGCTAGGCCGAGGCCTAGTGTTAAGCCGCAGGCGAGTTTGTGTACTGCCCTGCCATAGGGAGCAGGAGGTTACTTGTGTTCATTTCCAGGTGCCAGTGCCAGTATCCTCGACGAGTCGGGGGATTGGTAGACGGCTGGTGAGTATAACCTATGTTGCATCTGTTGTTGTGTTGTTTGTGCTCCTTCCCCTCCCCTGGAGCGTTTCCCCACCCGGGTTACACCCGCCGTGTTCCACAAGTGGGTGTAACCAGTCCGAGGCCAGTAGTGCCTGTGATGACATCCCCTCCCCCCATAGTGGGATTCTCCACCCCCCGTTTCGCCTTTTGGTAGCATTACATCGGAGCCCAGAGGAGGGGAGTACCGGGACCATTTCCATCCTGAAGGTGAGAGACAGAGGATAGCGAGGTGAGTACGCGCGGCGAGTGTTGGCGCAGGCCCCGCCCCCGTGGCTCTTACATGGGACTGATATATCAAGCAGCAGAAAACTTATAAGGTGCACTGTAAAATGATAGGTAGGAGATGGTTGTGATGGTCAGAGGCTTCCTTTGATGCTATCAGTGGAGTGGATACGGTGACAGAGATATGTGGCCGTCCACAGCATAGCTGGGCACCTGTTATGTTGTACTTCCCCCTCCTATAACAAGGGCGGGGGCTCTCAGCCCTTCAGCGCATCTACCCTACCCATAGGATGAAGGGTCCAGTGGTGCGGAAACTATGCAAAGTGAAGGGCTGCACTAGTAAACCTTAAAGGTGAGAGGGCGGCCTGCTGTGCTCCTGCTAGACCGTCCCAATTATCCCTCCCCTTGAAATCATACTCTGAGACAAGTTTTGGGATTAAATCATTGGCCACAGTTTTATTCACAATCCTTAACCAACGTTTTGCAGGGTGAGGACAGAGAGCGGTGGGCAAGGTGCAAGAGCCTATCAATGCCGATCATTGATTCGCGCTGGGGCGTGCCACATACCTACGCGGTAGGCCCTCGGCAACGCCCCCTCCCGTTCCTGGGAGCCAGCCCCTGCAGATCACTCTCGCCTGGCGCGCAGCCGATGGCCCGCCGTCGAAAGCTGGAGCCTGGCGTGCGGCCCCCACGCCGAGGGTGAATCTGCCACCTCAGCTGGTTCCCCTCCTCCGCCTGCCTTGCGCACCGCCTCTTCCCGCCCTGCAACATACATTAATGCAACCACTGTGACATAATACATAACTCATATCAAATATCATTACAATACATCCCTGTAACAGCTTTGCCATAGCACATAAGTCATACAAAATACTGTTACAATACTTCACTGCAACTAATGCGACATAGCACATAACACATACAAATTACCGTTACAACAAATCACTGCAACAATTGCGACATAGCACATAACCCGCAAAGAGTACTGTTACATATCGACCTGACATGTCTAAGCTTCCTCACGCACTTATGCCATAAAAAAGGGGTGGGTGGGTGGGATCGTGTTCTGATGATGTGTGCTCAGCCTCCCCCCTGCCCCAGTCTTTTAAACCCCTTCCTGGCAGTTCCCTCCCCCTGGTGCTTCATTGGCTGCCCTTGTCCCCCAAGTGTGAAAGGGGGCGGGGATACCATCCCGACCCCCCCCCCCTTTGTTGTGCCAGGTCACCAGTAGCGCGGCCTGCCCCTCCCCCTTATGCCGCGTCGGCGCCATACCGGCACCTGTGCTCCCTTAAAGGTGAGAGGGCGGCCTGCTGTGCTCCTGCTAGACCGTCCCAATTATCCCTCCCCTTGAAATCATACTCTGAGACAAGTTTTGGGATTAAATCATTGGCCACAGTTTTATTCACAATCCTTAACCAACGTTTTGCAGGGTGAGGACAGAGAGCGGTGGGCAAGGTGCAAGAGCCTATCAATGCCGATCATTGATTCGCGCTGGGGCGTGCCACATACCTACGCGGTAGGCCCTCGGCAACGCCCCCTCCCGTTCCTGGGAGCCAGCCCCTGCAGATCACTCTCGCCTGGCGCGCAGCCGATGGCCCGCCGTCGAAAGCTGGAGCCTGGCGTGCGGCCCCCACGCCGAGGGTGAATCTGCCACCTCAGCTGGTTCCCCTCCTCCGCCTGCCTTGCGCACCGCCTCTTCCCGCCACTGAGGTTTCCGGGTATTGCCCGGGCACCGAAAAACCCCCACCCTGCACAAACGCCCTTCCCTCACACTCCCTGCGCTTCCCGGAGTGCATTGTTAACCAGTCGATGCCAATGCCCGACAAATGCCCTCCATCCGCCTCATACATGCCCTTGATCGTCGGGTTGATATCTGCATGTTGGATAACCCCCCTTCACACGCTTGGCTACTGCCACCTTTACCTTCTTCCTGGTCCTTCCAATGGCTCCTCCTTTCTTTGCCTCGCGCCATACCATCCTGTGGATGCTGCTGGACGACAGTACCCTAACCCTAAGTCGGTGCTGACCATTCTTACCATGTCAAGGGATCTGGCATCCCCTAACTCATTACCTCCCCGATGACCAACTATCGTGTCCGGCGTGCCGGCCATCCCCTTGCCCAGTGGCAATGCCTCCCTGGGCCCGTTCCACCTCATCCCCCTCTGCCAGAACCAAAACATTCGTCCTTCGCTCCTTGGCAGCCCTAGCTGCCTGCCGTAAGGCCTGGCCGCAGCCCTGACTTCGGCCCAGTGAACGTAGGAGTGGCCGACAATCCATATTTGTTTTAGGTTTGCATTCCCTGCGGAGGGGGAAGAGTTAATTATCTGCCAGCTTGTTGGCGACCAGCTTGGCATAAATCTTATAACGATCCGATTTGCACCTGCCCGGCGCTCTGCTCCCAGCACTAGCCACGGAAGTGGCCGCCCCAATCCTCAATGAATGGGAGCTAAACCTACCTGTCGGCCACCGCCTGCCGCTACTCCCTTCTTCAGGATAGCTGAAAACTGGTATTTGGTTAGCGGTGACCCGTTCTGCGTGCGCAAGGAAATTCCCCTTGCTCGCTGTCCTCATACCTACAAAGGCCCTAACCACTGCCACCGGGCACGTTGCCGGGTCCGCGTGACGGTTAAGCTGGACCCATTTACCCTTGCCCTCCTGATCCGTCTTTGACTTGTGAATCTTGCACAGCGCCGCCTGCTTAGTTACTGCCACATTTCTATGCTGCGGGCCCTCTCCTGTTGACAACCTCGTTCCCGCCACTACTAAAAGCCATTGCGAATGCCGCCCTGAACAGGGCTGCTTCCCTCTGGCCCTGGCAGACAGTTGTAATCTGGTCCCACAAAATCCACAACCTTTCTATTGTGATGGGTTGCCTTGCGTCCGGCCTCTTCACCTCCATTCTGGCCCAGCCCCTCCTGGTCATATGCACTGCGAATGACTTTGCCCTGTCGACCCTGCCACTGAGCTTGTCGAAACAAGATGCCTGCCAGCAAGGCGCCTAGCCGGGATTTTGAGGCCTGCTCCTGCCTGAGCTTGGCCAAGAAAGCCAACAGCTGCTGCTGCGCGCTGAGTCTCTCGGCACCTACCGTAACCTGGCAATCCTTCCAGCAATTCCATGCCACCTTGTATGCTTCCCAAGTCCTTGGTGCCGGTGACCGCTCCGCCTGGCTAGCTAACTCGGCTTGCCTATCTGCCAGAGGCATGAAGGGCATGTTAGACCTGCCCTGACAGCTTCCCCGTTCTGCCGCGACAGCGTGTCCGCTATCACGCTCTTTTCCCCTGGCACATGCTTTGCCCTAAATGTAATGTTGTGGCGCAGGCATTTCACAACCACTCTCCTAGCCCGCCTGACTACTGGTGATGATGACGCCCGCTGGCTGTTTACTGCCTGCACTACCCCCGGGTAGCCGCACCATAATTGAATTTGCCTGTTGGCCAGCCTCTCTCCCCAGATTGTCACTGCTACCACTACTGGGAATAGCCCCAGGGCTGCAAGGTTCCTGGTGAGACCTGCCTCCCCCCGCGTTGGTGGCCGCCACTGGGCACACCATTCTCCCTGCCAGTATGCCCCAAAGCCTGTGGCTCATGCGGCATCCGTAAATAAATGCATTGCGCGATTGGGCCGCATAGGCTCTGGCCACATATGCACCCTGTTTAGGCATTGGAGGAATTCCTCCCATACTAGCAAATCTCTGCACTTCCTTGTTGATGTGCAGAAAGTGATTTTTCCTTGCTATGCCCACAGCGGGCTTGCTCTCGCCGTTGCTTAAATATCCTGCCCATCGGGATCAACCTGCAAGCAAAATTGATGCTTCCCAACAATGATTGGAGCTGCCCCGGTGCAACCGTTCTTGCTCCGGCACAATACCTGACCCCTCTAACCAGCTTTCCCACTTCTGGCAATCTGCACTCCTGCTTGGCCAAATCAATCTCTATCCCCACGTAAGACAGAACTGCTTTGGGCCCTTGCGTTTTCCTGGGGCAATGGGCACGCTGAATTCCTTCAGCATTTCCTCCGCAAGAGGTTGCACTATGGCGAGATGGGTGGCCCTGCGCAATCGTCCAGGTAGTGCGCAATTGCCGCTGACCCGGTTCTCTCTTCCCAGCACCACTGCCGGCATGAACTAACTGCTTCAAATATGCGCAAGATATAGCGCATCCCCTCGGAAGACATTTGTCTATAAGATGTACCCATCAAAACTTAGCCCCTGTGACAAAAAACTCTCGGGGCGCAGCCTAATGGCTGACTCCATGTCAATCGTGTTCTGATGATGTGTGCTCAGCCTCCCCCCTGCCCCAGTCTTTTAAACCCCTTCCTGGCAGTTCCCTCCCCCTGGTGCTTCATTGGCTGCCCTTGTCCCCCAAGTGTGAAAGGGGGCGGGGATACCATCCCGACCCCCCCCCCCTTTGTTGTGCCAGGTCACCAGTAGCGCGGCCTGCCCCTCCCCCTTATGCCGCGTCGGCGCCATACCGGCACCTGTGCTCCCTAAATCGTCCATACATAAAATGCATTTGTATCCTCCGCTATATTGATGTTTTGTTGAAGTTGGTCATTTAGTGGCTCAATCCCAGTATAGATTTTCTTCTCTACACCCCATGGTGGCCGGTATAAATGGGTCATCCATTTAGGTAGATTTTCTGTGTTGAGGTTTTTTATTTAGCTGAAGATGATGTAATAGCGATGAGCTCACCTGGAGAAGATGATCAGGCATGGCTCTCTGCAGCTTGGTGTATTACCTACCTGCTGTGCACAAGCAGAACTGAGCGCCAGTAATAGATGGATTCAGGTACTGTGCCAATGGGGGGGATACGGTCATTTGGTCTACAGCATCCTGGTCGACAAGCATTGGGTCGACACCATTAGGTCTACATGGTTCTAGGTCGACATGGTTCTAGGTCGACATGGATCTAGGTCAACATGGGTTTAAGTCGACAGGTCATTAGGTCGACACAAGCATTAGGTCGACAGTGTCTAGTTCACATGGGGTTTTTCACTGTTTTTTGAGCCGACATGTGCCGACAGGCGGTATTTCATGCCCTACCATCCACTAGGGCGTCGTGGGAGAATAAAATAGTGTGTCTGAAGAATTGCGAGTGAAGCGGGGGGATGCGGTGCAATTTAAACTGTGTCCATGTCGACTGTGTTCACATTCAGGTAAAAAAACTGTGAAAACCCCCATGTCGACCTTTTGACTGTCTACCTAGACACTATTGACCTAATGCTTGTGTTGACCTAGACCCATGTTGACCTTGACCCATGTCGACCTAGAACCATGTGGACATATCCCCATGTCGACCTAACGGTGTCGACCCAAAGCTTGTCGACCAAGATGCTGTAGACCAAATGATCCCAACCCCAATGGGGTTGCAGCTGCCTTTTTAGGTGCATGTTGCAAAATATGAGGCAACTCCCTATTCCTGGTCAGTAGTCTCCTGAAATCCCAAGACCTCTAACAAGAAAGGCCAGTATGCATGCAATCAGTAGCTGCATTGCCCGGGGGTATGGTGCCCTCCACCTGCATATGGGAAACTGGATGTCACATAGTTATAAGCGGATGCAGGTACTGGAAGGAAGGAGATGTGCTGCTACTTGTGTTCCTTAAACCGCAGACTAGTAATGTACACATGGATAAAATATAGCAATAACTAAACATAATGTGCATTTTTCATGGGGAGATGGGGAGAATTTGGCGGTATCCGGGAGGGTTTCCCACCTTTCCGGGGGGGCGGGAGGGGGACCCAATTTTCGGGAGTCTCCCGGCCATTCCGGGGGAGTAGGCGACCCTGCGTTCAGGTGACCTGGTGATTAACCCACTATGAATTTCTGCCACAGATACAGTCAAGGACATGAAAGTAACAGATAATAACGATCCCATTTATTGGCCGTGTGCTGTAAATACATGAAGGGGAAGACGGGATTTAAATGCTCAGTCACCATGACGTAGATGGGATTTATCGGCTTAATTCACACTGGCTGAAGAGAAATAATAATAATTACTTTTTTTTTTCCTCCATTATCTGTTTTAGAGTATTGGTCTCTTTCATGTAATTTTGCCTCAGTGTATTCTGGGAAAATATTATTAGATAGAACAAGAAGCGAAATGTATAATCCGTATTAGGATTGGTTATAGCCAAAATCAACATAAAGGGGAAATTTACTAAGATGAATTCGTAGAAAAAAATCATATTTTCATAGGAAAATACGATTTTTTTTGGCGTATTCGTATTTTTGTCATTTACTATGCCAAAAATACGAAATTTTGTATTCTTAGTAAATTTCCCCCAAAGTGTTTTTATTTGCTGATTTTTAGACTACATAGCTAAGGTCACTAAAAGGATCTATCTTATATGATAAAAATAAACAATGGTAAATATACGCGCATATTAGACAAAATACGGAGGAAGGGGGCCTCCCAAATGTTATAAAAAAAAAAACCTGGTATTTCAAGGTCAAATAAAATGTCCAGTCGATAGTAGAACTCAGCACCATCAGTCTTAAACAAAATCCATAATACGGACGAGGGACCTATATAATATGCGTGCCAAAACAAAAGGGGTTCAAACTTATAGCTGTTTCTTTGGCTCTCCTGCTTTACTTGTCCTCTGTGACTTCAGGATATTCAGTGAGTAGCGTGGACCATAGGCCAGTGCGGTAACTACTAAATATGCGCCCCCCTGCCTCAAATTTTGGCAGTGCCCTGTCCCCCCCCAAGTAGGGTTAACAACCCCCTAACCCCCTTACCCCTCCGCATCATGCCGGCACCTGCCGCATCTGTCTGCGGTCCCGGCTCTCTCGGTCCTGCTGCTAATGAAAAGTGACACTCAGAAAATGGCTGCCCCCATACAGCAGACCGTTTTTAAGGATGCTAGAGGAGGACGCCGCCGCCTCCTCTAACATCCTCAAAAACTGTCAGCAGTATGGGGGCAGCCATTTTCGGAGTGTCACGTTTTTTTATTAGCAGCAGGAGCCGTGAACGCAGACAGATGCGCCAGCAGCAGGTCCAGGGAGACGGCAGCAGGTAATACCCCCGCAGACCCCCTGGCGCCCACACTTTCTCAGTGGGGTTGTTGTTACGCCACTGCCATAGGCTGTGATATCAAAGATACAATATTGTAATACTATATTTCAGTGGCGTAACTATTAATTAAGCTCCCCCCCCCCCCGCCGCACATTTTGGCAGCGCCCCGCCCCCCTTTACACCTCTGCATAATGCCGCCGCCGGTACCTCTCACTGTGCCGCATCAGTTTGCGGTCCCGGGTCTCCCTGCTCTCCCGGCTCCTGCTAATGAAATCTGACACTTAGAAAATGGCTGCCCCCATACAGCAGACCGTTTCTAAGGATGCAAGAGGAGGCCTGCGCCTCCTCTAGCATCCTCAAAAACGGTCTGCAGTATGGGGGCAGCCATTTTGGGGCTGCCAAAATGCTGACCGTCTTTCAGAGCCCTGGAGTCCATTTCTAATGACATGCATATATGGATCAGTGTAAATGGGGCTGTTCAGGGTTGATCCCAGGTCTGAGTGCAGTGTGAAAGGGTACATTCCAGGGAAGGTTCCGGGAACACATTCCTGGGTATGACCCGGCTCTGCGAGTGTGAAAGGGGTATCAGTAACTCCGACCCTTCCACAACTCTGTGACAGAAACAGACTGATGGAGGCCGGAGCTGGAAACGCCTGTGGTTTCTCTGACACTTCCAGAAAGCGGACAGTTTCCACCCAGTCAAACTGCGAGGGGCATTCTATTAGATACATATACTATTTTTGTTGCTATTTGGGCTCCTTCTTGCACGCTATATTCCATATGCATGCACACCCTTTCGATAATCGAACGGATTGCGAATTTGCACAACAGCGATCAGGTCTGGATAGCCCCATATGTCTGCACATGCACTACGGTGGAGGATATCGCTATCGAGAGGCATTATAAGAAATAGACAAGTGGAAATGGTGTGTAAGGACGTTCTGGTCACTTCCGATGGGAGCTCTTTGTTCTAGGGATGGCCATCATTGCCATTGCCATTGATGGTTGCCATCGATGGCAATTCTGCAGCTGGCCATCGATAGTGCTAAACTATGCAATGGATGACCATCGATATTTTTACATATCGATGGTCATCCATTGTGTTTGATTGATAGGCCTGTGGGCCTATCAAAACACGGGGGCGGTGCTTCACTGGTGCCGGCACTTTAGAAGAAGAAAAAAGCAAAACATTTTTTTGCTGTTTCATAGTTGGAGGGAAACCATCTGGTTCTCCCCTATCGATGGCAAAAGTATTCGACATTGGTCATGAACCATCGATGATTTTGAATCATCGATGGTCGATGGCCATCCCTATTTTTTTCCCAATACCCAGGCAGCGGTAACTGCAGCTTACCGCGGATGAGAATAAGTTTTTTAGCTGCTGTGTTCGTCTGCCCTCATTAATAATACTGCTTACCCTACTTTCCAGTTCCCTGCGTCTAAAGTGCATGCAATGCGGGCAATGTCAGACTGAGGTCGGAAATGGAATCGGTAAATCTGTCAGAATGAACTTAGGTCTACAGTCATTAGGTCGACCCCACTAGGTCGACTGGCAGGAAGGTCGACCTGACTTAAGGTCGACATGGGCCAAGGTCGACATGACTTAAGGTCGAATTTGCATAAAGGTCGACATGAGGAAGGTCGACTGGTCATAAGGTCGACATGGGTTTTTCACTGTTTTTTTACCCGAATGTCGACACAGTCGACATGGACACAGTTGTCAATGAGAATCGGACCCTCGCATCGCTCGCTTCGCTCGCAATGCTTCGGGCACGGTGCCTCGCTGCGCTCGGCACACTATTTTATTCTCCCACCACGCCCTAGTGGATGGTAGGGCATGAAATACCGCCTGTCGGCACATGTCGGCTCAAAAAACAGTGAAAAACCCCATGTCGACCTTATGACCAGTCGACCTTCCTCATGTCGACCTTTATGCAAATTCGACCTTAAGTCATGTCGACCTTGGCCCATGTCGACCTTAAGTCAGGTCGACCTTCCTGCCAGTCGACCTAGTGGGGTTGACCTAATGACTGTAGACCTAAGTTCATTCTAATAGATGACCGCTTCCCCAGCCCAATGGGGTCTGCCTCGGCCTAATGCAGTAATGTCCTTTTGCCCCTTTTCCCCAGGCTGCTCATTCACTAGATGTCTGTCTGCTGATGTGAGGCTTTTTGGCGGCGCTCCATGTATTATTCAGGGGTTTAATGTATTTTCTATGTCTTACATTCGGTCTCCCTCTTTCTTTCCTGCTGATGCCACAGAAATAGAAACACTGAATTTGTAATTTTTTTTCTCTGTCCTTTTTACATTCTAAATTTAGCCGCGAGGCCGCCCTGCGGATCTAATGGCAGCGAGGGAGGGTGGGGGCTGGCGTGTAGAGGAGTGAGCGCACTAGTCTCCGAGGCTACCTTGTTCTGCTCGCTTGGCGAGATCCTTTTAACCGTTCGAGGACTGAGGCTGGAAGAGATCGCAGCAGTGTCGGCTGTCCTCACACATTAGGCCACAGCCTCTGATCTTATGTTCCGGGTCAGTGACGGTCTCATTATATGGAGTTGTGATTAATGCACAACGTATAATTAATTCAAAGAAATGGCATTTGGCGGCTGAGCCTCCCTGAGTAGTTGATCCTTCCATTGATGCAGGAGATCTGTAAGAATAAGACCGCCACCGTCACACTTCCTGCCTGCCTTCCTTCATAGATTAATGCCTTCGTAGAACATCCTTTATCCACAGACCGTGCTGCGTTGTAGCAGACATAGAAGGCTGCATTTGAGGAATGCTCCATGCCACAGGGATAATAATCTGCGAGTGTGGGACTACTTTGGATTGCAGTAATACCTGCAGCTTAGTGAGCAGTTTCTCGTTACAGACTTGCTCAAAGCCTAGGTACAGTACTACTACAGTACAGTGTGACAGGTATATACAGAGCGCTACAGACCTGCACAAAGCCTAGGTACAGTACTACTACAGTACAGTGTGACAGGTATATACAGAGCGCTACAGACCTGCACAAACCCTAGGTACAGTACTACTACAGTACAGTGTGACAGTTATATACAGAGCGCTGCAGACCTGCACAAAGCCTAGGTACAGTACTACTACAGTACAGTGTGACAGTTATATACAGAGCGCTACAGACCTGCACAAAGATAAGGTACAGTACTACTACAGTACAGTGTGACAGGTATATACAGAGCGCTACAGACCTGCACAAAGCCTAGGTACAGTACTACTACAGTACAGTGTGACAGGTATATACAGAGCGCTACAGACCTGCACAAAGATAAGGTACAGTACTACTACAGTACAGTGTGACAGGTATATTCAGAGCGCTACAGACCTGCACAAAGCCTAGGTACAGTACTACTACAGTACAGTGTGACAGGTATATACAGAGCGCTACAGACCTGCACAAAGCCTAGGTACAGTACTACTACAGTACAGTGTGACAGGTATATACAGAGCGCTACAGACCTGCACAAACCCTAGGTACAGTACTACTACAGTACAGTGTGACAGTTATATACAGAGCGCTGCAGACCTGCACAAAGCCTAGGTACAGTACTACTACAGTACAGTGTGACAGTTATATACAGAGCGCTACAGACCTGCACAAAGATAAGGTACAGTACTACTACAGTACAGTGTGACAGGTATATACAGAGCGCTACAGACCTGCACAAAGCCTAGGTACAGTACTACTACAGTACAGTGTGACAGGTGTATACAGAGCGCTACAGACCTGCACAAAGCCTAGGCACAGTACTACTACAGTACAGTGTGACCGGTGTATACAGAGCGCTACAGACCTGCACAAACCCTAGGTACAGTACTACTACAGTACAGTGTGACAGATATATACAGAGCGCTACAGACCTGCACAAACCCTAGGTACAGTTCTACTACAGTACAGTGTGACAGGTATATACAGAGCGCTACAGACCTGCACAAAGATTAGGTACAGTACTACTACAGTACAGTGTGACAGGTATATACAGAGCGCTACAGACCTGCACAAAGCCTAGGTACAGTACTGCTACAGTACAGTGTGACAGGTATATACAGAGCGCTACAGACCTGCACAAAGCCTAGGTACAGTACTACTACAGTACAGTGTGACAGGTGTATACAGAGCGCTACAGACCTGCACAAAGCCTAGGCACAGTACTACTACAGTACAGTGTGACCGGTGTATACAGAGCGCTACAGACCTGCACAAAGCCTAGGGACAGTACTACTACAGTACAGTGTTACAGGTATATACAGAGCGCTACAGACCTGCACAAAGCCTAGGGACAGTACTACTACAGTACAGTGTGACAGGTATATACAGAGCGCTACAGACCTGCACAAACCCTAGGTACAGTACTACTACAGTACAGTGTGACAGATATATACAGAGCGCTACAGACCTGCACAAACCCTAGGTACAGTTCTACTACAGTACAGTGTGACAGGTATATACAGAGCGCTACAGACCTGCACAAAGATTAGGTACAGTACTACTACAGTACAGTGTGACAGGTATATACAGAGCGCTACAGACCTGCACAAAGCCTAGGTACAGTACTACTACAGTACAGTGTGACAGGTATATACAGAGCGCTACAGACCTGCACAAAGCCTAGGGACAGTACTACTACAGTACAGTGTGACAAGTATATACAGAGCGCTACAGACCTGCACAAAGCCTAGGTACAGTACTACTACAGTACAGTGTGACAGGTATAGACAGAGCGCTACAGACCTGCACAAACCCTAGGTACAGTACTACTACAGTACAGTGTGACAGTTATATACAGAGCGCTACAGACCTGCACAAAGCCTAGGTACAGTACTACTACAGTACAGTGTGACAGTTATATACAGAGCGCTACAGACCTGCACAAAGATTAGGTACAGTACTACTACAGTACAGTGTGACAGGTATATACAGAGCGCTACAGACCTGCACAAAGCCTAGGTACAGTACTACTACAGTACAGTGTGACAGGTATATACAGAGCGCTACAGACCTGCACAAAGCCTAGGTACAGTACTACTACAGTACAGTGTGACAGGTGTATACAGAGCGCTACAGACCTGCACAAAGCCTAGGCACAGTACTACTACAGTACAGTGTGACCGGTGTATACAGAGCCCTACAGACCTGCACAAAGCCTAGGGACAGTACTACTACAGTACAGTGTTACAGGTATATACAGAGCGCTACAGACCTGCACAAAGCCTAGGGACAGTACTACTACAGTACAGTGTGACAGGTATATACAGAGCGCTACAGACCTGCACAAACCCTAGGTACAGTACTACTACAGTACAGTGTGACAGATATATACAGAGCGCTACAGACCTGCACAAACCCTAGGTACAGTTCTACTACAGTACAGTGTGACAGGTATATACAGAGCGCTACAGACCTGCACAAAGATTAGGTACAGTACTACTACAGTACAGTGTGACAGGTATATACAGAGCGCTACAGACCTGCACAAAGCCTAGGTACAGTACTACTACAGTACAGTGTGACAGGTATATACAGAGCGCTACAGACCTGCACAAAGCCTAGGGACAGTACTACTACAGTACAGTGTGACAAGTATATACAGAGCGCTACAGACCTGCACAAAGCCTAGGGACAGTACTACTACAGTACAGTGTGACAGGTATATACAGAGCGCTACAGACCTGCACAAAGCCTAGGCACAGTACTACTACAGTACAGTGTGACAGGTATATACAGTACCCTGTGGTTTGTATGCCATACTCAACGCTCATCCCTTGATGCGTGGCGGAATATATGGTAAGTTCTGCAAGTACAAGTGAGTGTACCAGTTTTCAGGTTCCGACTAGACAGGTGTGTGATTCAGGTGCTCCTGGAGAAATAATTCATCATGGCCTGGCCCAACCACAGCACATTGCTGCAAACTGCACGGAGGGTGAGTGACTTACAGCACTACGCCATCTGCACCTCACACACAGGCACGCCAGGGGAAATGACGGCAAGCTTGTGTGTGGAGAAGGTATGACAAAAAGCAGTAGCTGTGGCCAGAGGTGTAACTTGGGGTTTGGGCTTCCAGGGTAAGCCCCCCCCCCCCCCCCCTCCCTAAAAAAACAGACAAAACAAACATAAAAAGAGAGCGGAAAAGGGAAGGAGGGGAACTTGATAGTCCTTTAATGAAAGAATAATATTGCTTTTTACAGCAGAACAAGAGGTCCCAGCAAGCCTCCCCGCATGCTGGTAATTGGAGAACCACAAGTACCAGCAGACGGTGAGTTACCTAGACTGTACCTATAGTCCCCCTGTAAAAGGAATATTAAAATAAAGACATGACACCGAATATTTAAATATGTTAATTTACAGTGTGTTCACCTGGGGGGGGGGGGCGGAGGCCTTTAAGCTCTTTTGCATTGCCGCCGCCCACCCAGGACTTCCCCAGCATCTTCTAAAGTCTTCACCTGGGGACGGTGGCCTTTTAAGCTCTTTTGTGTGGTCACCACCTATCCAGGACTTCCGTGGAGTGTACTTTTTTCAGGAGCTTTTTTGATCGCTCCTCCCACTGTTTTTCGCTGGAAGAAGGGAGCAGTGAGGTATACACTCTGTCCCGCCCACTGCAGGGTGACAATAAAAGGAGGCAGTGAGATATACACTCTGTCCCACCCACTGCAGGGTGACACAGAGGAAGGGAGCTGTGAGATGTACACCTAATCCCGCCCACTGCAGGGTGACACAGGAGAAGAGAGCTGTGAGATATACACTCTGTCCCGCCCACTGCAGGGTGACAATAAAAGGGAGCAGTGAGATATACACTCTGTCCCGCCCACTGCAGAGTGACACAGGGGAAGGGAGCTGTGAGATGTAAACTCAACCCCGCCCACTGCAGGTTGACACAGGAGAAGGGAGCTGTGAGATATACACTCTGTCCCGCCCAATGCAGGGTGACACAGGGGCAGGGAGCTGTGAGATATACACTCTGTCCCGTCCACTGCAGGGTGACACAGGGGCAGGGAGCTGTGAGATATAAGTCCTCTCCCGCCCACTACAGGTGTCAGATCTGTATCAGTACCACTATTCCATAACATTATACATCATGTTACACACTGTGTTGATTTTCCCCATGTAACAGTAATGTAGTCATGTAACATTAAGAAGACACATCAGCATTTATTAATTCATAGTTTCTCCACAGAATGCCTGAGACATTATTCTGGGCATATTGCACCTGTATTACATTTTAAACCATTGCATCATTAGTTTACCCCACCCCAAGTCCCTATGCCAGAAATGTGGCTTTATTACGTCAATGTCTGGAAAAGGTTGGATAACTTTGTACATTTGGTTGATACAAACGCAGTTGAGTAGATTCCATTTTTGCTGTATCCTGAGACAGTTACATGCTGGACTTTGTCACCGCAGAACCGCACTGTCTGCGGCGTAACATCTAACGACTGGCTTATTCACTGTTCTTGGAGAGTTGCTACATATCCGTTACTTCCCGCCCATTGCCATATCTCTCCTGAGACATCATCTGCTCAATGCAGGCAGGTTTTTTTTGTTTTTTTCCATTCATATTTAAAGAATTACAACCAAATGATTTTTTTTTTCATTGCTGATCTGAATTATTTACTTATAAAACAATCGCCATGATGTTAAATGACCGTTCTGTCCACATTTGGTCTTTAAAAACTAGAACAGATCCAATAGAAATATTAAACACATGCTTTGCATACATCTCATAAGTTATAAAAAAATAAATAGAAAAAAGTCATGTGATCGATATGTAGATTTCTTTTGGGTCCAATTCCGGCATCTGGGCGACGGCTAAGTAGTATTTTTCTAATAGAAGGTATCATTACATGTATCTTGTATTAGGTATGTTAGCCGGGGCACAATAAATACTCTTACAGAAAATAATTCTATGGTTTATCAACATTACTTTTAGGAACATTCCAAAGCAGCTGTCACAATTAAATGGGTTACAGATAACTCTTCCATTGGGTATTCATGAGATTCTATTTATGATGTTCAACATTTGCATATCTATCGGTCTGTCTATGTCGAGTGGGGCTGATTCATGTTTGTAAAGCAAAAACGCAAGCAATTGGTGCAAAATCATGCTGCGCTGCAGGTGGGGCAGATGTAATGTGTGCAATGGGGTTTAGATTTGTGTGAGGTGTGTTAATACTCAAATATAAATTGCAGTATAAAAATAAAGCTGCCTAACATTTGTGCGGCTACGTGCAAAAGCAGCCAGTATTTAACTTGCACTTGATAAAAAATAAATGTAGTTTGTTCCAGACAGCCGCCGACAGCTCTAACGGGCCCCGGTAAAATGAGGGGCGTGGTCACACCATTGTAAAAAAGCAACAACTTATAAGGGGCTGACAGTTGGCAGGTTACACACAGCTCGGGAGGGATGGAGGGGGAAGGTCGGACCAGGGCGCCTGCTGGGCCACTCCAACAAGCCCGGGTAGTTAGTACCCCCCCCCCCCCCTCTCGGCGGCTCTGGTCACACATCCGCTCAGGGAGAGAGAGAGGACAGGAGGCCGCTGCCTCTCTCCCCAGCTCAGCACACATCAGCTCACTGCGCTGGGCTGAAAAGAGAAACTGCAGCAGCCTGTCCTCTCTCTCCCGGCATTAAAGCCAAGCCTGGGTAAATAGTACCCACCCCCCCCCCCCCCCCCTTTTCTCAGTACCACTGGTTCCAGACCGCTAAATGCTGTTTTTGCTTTATTTACAAACATGAATCAGGCACAATGTTTACATCCTCTTTGTTAATTTTACACATGGTGCGTCCAATGCAGAATTGATAGCAAGCCCAGATTCTGCTTCCCCTGCACTGCAGCCGATGGAGAATGAGTATTGTTAAATATCTCTAGATCTGTCTAGAATCTGCACTTGCGCACAAGTCTGCACCAGTGGCACATGCCGTATTGGTAATGCACCTACTGCTACATGTTAGAAGAGCGATTTGTGGCACTTTTGAACTACACACTTTAATAATAACCTTATGTTTCTTAGCTTCCCATTGCAGCTGTCATGCCCAAGCCACTGTCCTGCTTCCTGGCTCCAGCAATATGACATAGCACCATGTTTGGGGTCCAGATTAATAAGGGAGAGAAATACACATTAGAGTCACATCATTTAAAGATTATTTACAATTCCACCACATCATGAATCCGGTTACTGTATACAGAGTGCTCAGAGGGAGCAATGTCTTATTAAAGGGAATGCTACACAAGCTGGAAATAGGTGCATTTAGCTGCCCCCCAAGGGGCATATCATGGCACACAGCTTAAGTGCCAAGCAATCAGATCACGGTAGTGCATATGGCTGACATTCACACATATGCTGGCACATCCAAGTCATCAGCCAGATGGATATGCTGGCATTCCCTGCAGACGCCTCATCAATCTTGATGAAATGTTCAGTTGGCCACGCCGATCAGTTGGCGCTTTAGAAGGAACCTAATTAACTAGTACAAGGTTTCTGCAACGTCAGTGTTAAATTGTGTCTAAAGAGCTCTCTGTAATGGAGCCTGTGTATTAGGGGAATGGGGGCTTTATCAGGAGGGTAGTATCGTTGGGTATAACCTGGAAGCAATTGGTTTGTTCACTTTATGGAATGAATTGGATTTCATCCCAGTGATGTTCAATGGGCTTCTACCGTGACAGAGATTTTGTTGCACCTTCCTCAGCTCATGTTATAAAAATGTTGAGCTTGATGGGGTTCTACTGTATTTTTGGTTTTATCCACGCCCCTATGTTAATATGCCAACCACGGGCTCAGCTTTATGATTTGGTTTGGCAAAGGTGGGCACCAGAGGTAGTTATAAGTGTGCCTGTCCCCTCTAGGTTGCATTGCCTTCTTATTGGGTTATGGTCCATAAGTGCTGTTCCATCTGAGCAATCACATAAGCTGGGGAATAACTGTTACGGACGGTATCGCTGCTGCCCAAATCACCCAAACTATAACATGACCCCTACTGAGGGTGTGTGATGTACTAGGATCGTATTTACTCAAATATATGTCGACAGGGTTGGAATGTCGACAGAAACCTTAGGCCGACAATGGCAAGGTCGACAGCCAAAATGTCGACATGTGCCGATAGGCAGTATTTCATTATTTTATTAACAATGGGCCAGATGCACTAAGCTTCAAAAGTGATAAAATTGAGAGTGATAAACTGCCAGCCAATCAGCTTTGCCCTGTCATGTCACAGACTGGATTTAAAAATGTCAGGCAGGAGCTGATTGGTTGTTTATCTCTCTCCATTTTATCACTTTTGAAGCTTAGTGCATCTGGCCCTCAGTCTGTTTTTATAAAGGAATGAATTATTGTGTATGGCATATGCTCAGAGCTGGCTGTACTATTAGACAGCTTTCTAGGGGCTCCAGAATTTGGGGGCACCCATGAGTCTGAAGATCACAAAATTAAGGAATGGCTCTGACGCAGGCCTCCTTGTTAAACTTACTGCAAACAGCAGGTGCTGAACTTCTAAGACGCGACCTCCGCACTTTGACCTGAGGTTCTAGAAAGTCGTATTGGTGTGAGGGCGGTGGTTGGAGCAGTAAGAAGAAGTTTTGCCTACGGTGCCGGAAAACCTTGCACCGGCCTGCGTATGCTGTATGTGTATTGTAAATGCTGATGATAATTATATTTTATAAAAATGCAGATAGCACCACAACATGCTGACATCACAACCACTATATCCCCTCCTTATGTTCCCTAGGAGTTCCTCTACTTGGAGGCATAATCTCATATTGCACATAGCAATTCTTAACATTTAATTTTAACATGCAAAAGTATTTAATATCAAGTTGCACACTTTATAATATCCAAAGTGATGCGAGTACAGTAACTGTTCCCCATTGTATGATATCTGCTATGAAGCCTTTATACTGAAGCCTTGATGTTCCAGCAGTCCCTCTTATGGGTGCTCCAGCATTTCCTCACTCTACCTGATGGGTATTGACTCAAAACGCTTAATTGGTGTTCTAGCGTTCCCTTACTCTGCCTGGTGGGACTTTCAGGGTTCCTTCAAACTGCCCCCTAGATGTTTGGGCGTTCCTTCATTCTGCCTGCTTATATATTGGCGTTCCTCCATTCTGCCTGCTATTTCAGTGTTCCCTCATCCTGCCTGCTGACATTTCAGTGTTCCCTTGACATGCCTTCTGGATGTTTCAGTGTTTCCTTATAGTGGTGGTTGGATCTTTTAAATGTTCCTTCAACCTTTATGCTATTTAAATTTTACTGCATCCTGCCTGCTGGATTTTTTAGTGTTCCTGTACCCTGCCAATTTAATGTTTTCAACGTTCTCTTCACCTGCCTGCTGGATGTCTCAGTGTTCCTGCGTCCTACCTGCTGGATGTCTCAGTGTTCCTGCGTCCTACCTGCTGGATGTCTCAGTGTTCCTGCATCCTACCTGCTGGATGACTCAGTGTTCCTGCGTCCTACCTGCTGGATATTTCAGTGTTCCTGCGTCCTACCTGCTGGATGTCTCAGTGTTCCTGCGTCCTATCTGCTGGATGTTTGTGTTCCTGCATCCTACCTGCTGGATGACTCAGTGTTCCTGCATCCTACCTGCTGGAGGACTCAGTGTTTCTGTGTCCTACCTGCTGGATGTTTGTGTTCCTACGTCCTGCCTGCTGGATGTTTGTGTTCCTGTGTCCTACCTGCTGGATCATTTAGTGTTCCTGCATCCTACCTGCTGGATCTTTTAGTGTTCCTGCGTCCTACCTGCTGGATGTCTCAGTGTTCCTGCGTCCTACCTGCTGGATGTTTGTGTTCCTGCATCCTACCTGCTGGATCATTTAGTGTTCCTGCATCCTACCTGCTGGATGTCTCCGTGTTCCTGCATCCTACCTGCTGGATGTCTCAGTGTTCCTGCATCCTAACTGCTGGATGTCTCAGTGTTCCTGCGTCCTTCCTGCTGGATCTTTTAGTGTTCCTGCGTCCTACCTGCTGGATCCTTTAGTGTTCCTGCGTCCTACCTGCTGGATGTCTCAGTGTTCCTGTGTCCTACCTGCTGGATGTCTCAGTGTTCCTGTGTCCTACCTGCTGGATGTCTCAGTGTTCCTGCGTCCTACCTGCTGGATGTTTGTGTTCCTGCATCCTACCTGCTGGATGTCTCAGTGTTCCTGTGTCCTACCTGCTGGATGTCTCAGTGTTCCTGCGTCCTACCTGCTGGATCTTTAAGTGTTCCTGCGTCCTACCTGCTGGATGTCTCAGTGTTCCTGTGTCCTACCTGCTGGATGCTGAGGCTGTTCATGTGTCCCTCTGTGATGTGCTAGAAAAAAAAAAGAAATCCTGACTCCTCAGTAGGCATTGTAATTGGCATGTCTGTTTCAGGAGCAGATGGTTGAGGGTGAATATTTATTAGGCGGCAGCTCGCAGTGGACGAGAGGTATATAACAGTCATGAGAAGTTTGGAAACTCCTCTATAAAGTACCCCTATCATTGTATTGTTGTCCTCCCTGCCTGACATTATGGCTTCTTAAATGTTAGTGCAGATTTGAATATATACACAACCTGGTATAGTCCCCCAAGAATAACCTTCTCCATCACTAGCCAATTCTGCAGCTGGCATAATATAAAACAAGATACATTACATAATATTATAGTACTGAGCAGATCCCTTCACTTTACAGGCCCAAAGTTGTCTTAAAAAAACACTGTCCATATTTTCGGTTCCCTCCCCAAACTCTTATGTCCCACCCCATGCTCCCCAGCTGCAAGACAGATTCTGCTTCCTATTACAGATTAGCAGCCATGATTATTGATAGGCTGCAAGTAACGTTTCAAAGGTCTCCAATGGTGGTTGGAAGACAGAAGCCATACTCAGCCAAAATGTATTATGCTCTGCTTACATTATCTATGGTATAGAAGAGAACTCTAAACCGTTGGCATGATGGCACCAGGGGTCAAACATAAGCAGACTCACTGGACTGTGTCCTCCCCAACGTTGGCACTTGAGCCAGGGTAGATGGCTCCTTTTTACGCACTTCGCACACAGACTTTCTGCGAGCCTGAACGCCCCTCATGGCTGTCTTGATTTTCCTCCACCCAAGGTGGTTCAGCTCAGCTAAGTTTAGAAGGACGCATATGCCACTTACTGCAAACATGAAAACCAGGAAGACTGTCTTCTCGGTTGGCCGAGATACATAGCACTCCACCTCCTTAACGCAAGGGTAGCGGTCGCACTCAAAGATGGGTGGCACACTGAAGCCGTAGAGGAAGTATTGTCCTGCGAGGAAGCCAATCTCCAAAGCATTCCTAAAGAATACCTGAATTATGTAAAAGCGGGAGATTCCTTCTTGGCGCTTGACCTTGGGGCTCTTTGCCGCTTTCTTAGGTGTGCTGGGGATCTCTTTAACCTCCAGGCAGTCTGGCTCATCCTTGGAAGATAGGTCCGGGTTCTGCATTAGGATTCCGTTGATATTTTTGATCCTTCGGTTCTCCCGAGGTAGTTCCTTCTCTAGCAGGGGGTAAAGAAAGGAGTATCTCCGATCTCTCTGCTTGGCAGACTGGTGGACTGAATACGTAATGAAGCAGAGGCTTGGTGTGCAGACAAGGATTATCTGGAAGACCCAGTACCGAATGTGCGAGATTGGAAACGCTCGGTCGTAACAGGCTTGGTTACAGCCTGGTTGTAGAGTGTTGCACATGAACATGGTCTGCTCATCCTCGTAGACCGTCTCCCCGACAATAGCCACTATTAGGATTCGAAAAATGACCACCACAGTCAGCAGAATCCTGCCAAGGATAGAAGGAGACAGTGAGATATCGAACACATTCATGAGGATTCGTTTATTATTCATGTGCTATATATAGTAAGTTTTATTTCTTTCTCCAACAGGACTCAAGGCGCTTTACAGACATATAATATAGAGGATGTTGGTGGTACAGTAACAGACAAAAGAGACTCTGGAGCACACAGTAAGCATAACGCTGGGACAGTGCAGGCATTTTGGATAATAACTTCCATGGGTTGTGTACTCCACCCTGACAAGGTACCAGGTGCGGCAGCCCTTTTAGGTGCACTGCGTGGGATTACCCTGGGGGAATAGATTACCCCTAGAAGAAATTACACAAAGGAGGCTGTAGCTAGATATTAATACTCCGTGGCCAAGAGGTACTATATTGGGGCATGTGGCCTTAAACCAAGTTTGATAATGATGATAATAATAATACAGTTACATTGTTTTACTATAACCGAGCATGTCAGAAACAAGAGTTAAAAGGTATACATTAATTTCCAGAGAGCAGTAACAGGCAACTGTGATGCTAGGAGAAATAAGGTGAGCGGCTGGACCACCACACTATAATTGCCGACTTTTTGTTTCTGGGAAAAAGTTGGAGAAGCCCAGAGAGGAGACTGTTAGTAGTGCTTCTCGGGGGCGGGGCCAGAGCCTGATGTCATCATGCCCCACCCCCATACTTAGAAATATCATGATTTGTGGGTGTATGTGGAGGGGGTGGGGTGGAAATGACGTGATTTGCATCATTTTAGCTCCTTCCCCTCCACATACACCTGCAAATTCTGGTATTTAACCGGCAGGGTAGAAGGATACCAGGGGGAATGCAGGGGTCCAGGGGAAGGCGGTAGGCTTGCCCAGGCTTCTGGTAGTCCGAGAGGGGACCTGATTTTCAGGAGCCTCCTCACTTTTTGGGGAGGGTAGGGAAGCATCCACCTCTCTGACCCTGTTGCTCAGCACTTTCAGCTAGTGTGGGCAGTCGTTTTCATTAAGTTATTGGTTGTCCTTACTAATTATTTTTTAACATAACATTACCTTGATGCTCAAATCCACTTGTTTTACCCAGAAAAGAACACCATTGATCAAATTAATGGTTTGTTTAAAAAAAAAAAAATAATAATAATAATTTGTTTCTGTTCCCTCATTGGCTGGGGCGTTTCAAGAGAGGTGGCCTGTGTGCAGCCTCCTCAAGCCAGGCCACCTCCTCTCTGCCGAGAGCGCTCAGACCCTACTAAACATGCTCAGATCTCTATAATAATGGCACGGCGGTGATGTACGCACTAGCAGCAGTGTGACGTCTGAGCAATAGGGAGCTCAGAATCCATTGCGCAGATTGCTAGAAACACGGTGCCGCGCCCATTTTTCCTGCAGTGCTGCTGCCTCCCGCTGCTCATTGGATATATTGCATTATATTGAAACTTTGCCTGGTAACAGCTTATTTATGAGCCCATCTATTGCCCCCTTATACTATGATTATCTTTAATTTATAAGCCACTATAGATGTTCTGTGATGCCGTAGACAACAAGACAAGTAAGCATATAAATTCATATACATAAGAGGACAGATTCACCTGAACGCCGGCCCACCCGCCACCTGAATCCCTTCTCAAGCATACAAGGGGATCCCCTTGCATGCGGCCGGTAGCAGGAGAAATCATTTGGTACTTGTTTCCTAGCATGACGCCCACTAAGCAAATAGCTTAGTGTGCTATTCTGCGTAGGAAAATCTCATTGCATCACGTACCATGTATAGTGCTATGCGATGCGATGTCCTTATTAAGTGCACAGGTGTGCTTATACAATGAAATATCGCATTGTGTAAGCACCCATGCCATGTGATGGGTGCTTACTATGCCATTGTGTCACCCCCAGTCTCCATGCCACTCCGAAGCGTAGCAAGTGCAGCGAGCCCCTCGAGGGGCAGCGGAACGCGTCCTTCGACCTTTTCATACCCCCACTTCGGATAGGGGAGGATAGTGGGGGTGTTTTAGGAACACATTCACACCAGCCATATCATACATCCGAAAATATGGAAAATCGCATGTCATGCAAAAAGCGCATGCAATGCAATGCGATTTCACTACGTTAGCGTACGTAGAAAATCTGGGCGCCTTGCTAGGAAACAAGTACTGAATGTTTTATCCTGCCTTCAGTAATGAAAGTAATTCTCTACTGACCTTTATTACAGCCAGAGACAGAGAGAACATGTGACGTCAATCGCCTGCCCGAGCAGGGAATGCCAGGGGAAAGCCCATGGTTTTCATGGGCACAATGGGCATTCCCCTGCCCACCCCCTTCCCTCCCCATTCTGTGTAAACGCCTCGGCGAGTGTGATATTCGCCGAAAATGTTTGCACAGGGGGTCTGCGTGTATGCGTGTATCCCACCATCAGAACAGACAGAATTTGTCCCCTTAGAATCACACTTGAATTAGGCCCAAAGTGTGCAGGCAGCCATGATGGAAAAGAGAGAGAGAGAGAGAGAAAGAGAGAGAGAACATCTTTGCATATCATAAAATATGTAACTGAAAGAAAAAAAATGTCATTTAAAAGCAATGTGTGATCATTATGCACCGTCATACTTCAATTCACAGAGCGTGATGTACTGTACAGTTCCTTTTTTAATTTGATAAAAAAAATTAATCCCAAACTGTCATATGTAAATGAAATAAAGTATCAATATGTTCAAACTACGGAACATTTTTAATCGACCTTTTCTTCTTTTATGCGGTACATATAACGTCAGGGGAACATTCTCTTTTTAACTCTTCTGCTTCCGTGTAGACCAGGGTAGAACACAGGCAGAACCTTGGGTAGCACCGTAGCGGGCAGTGTAAAGGTGTATGCCGGGTCATGGAGGTCGGGCGGGGGGCGCGTACAGCCTCGCGGATGGGGGTTTCACGGAGGCTGGGGGCAGCCCAGCAGCTTACCTTGGTGCTGGGCTTGCCCCCAACGTGGCAGTCCTGGGTCCGGTGCAGCGATTGGCGGTCCAGGAACAATTGGGTAAGTCTACTAAAGTGTAGGTTTGTTGGAGAGGAGATGTTGCCCATAGCAACCAATCAGATTCTACTCATACATATAGTACCTAATCTAGAAAATAATAGTTAAAATCTAATTGGTTGCTATGGGCAACATCTCGACCCTGTTATAGGGAGCGGGATGTACTAAACTAAAAATGCGGTAAAAACCCTGGTATCGGGAGTTTTACAGCATTTTTCATATGCATTATAGCCCCACCGTGGGGCTTCAACTGGGGCTCTAGCTGGGGTTACCCCATAGACACCTATGGGCTTCTTTTCACCACCCCCTCCGATCTGCGCCGCCCCCACCTACCCTGTGTCCTCCTGCTGTGCTGCCCAGACTAGTGACCCGGAAGAGGTGCAGGGAGGAGGCGGCAGAGCACAGCAGCCCCTGCAGCCATCTGAGCAGGATGCTGCCTGGCACAGCAGGAGGGAGGAGAGCTGCGGAGGCCCACTCACCAGGCACGGGCCCAGGGGCATCACATTTTATGGGCGGCAGCAGGCAGGTTGCTTATAGCTATGAAGTCACTCACAGCCAGACAGAGTGATTCCAGTTGTGACCTACAGGCATTGGGATCGGATGGCAGCTACAACAGCATGGTTGAGCGGACCAGGGTATGGGTGAAAACCGGACCAGGACAAAACCCCCGGACCGCCGGACCAGACATCAAACTGCATTTTGGAGCTTGTAGCCTCCGGTCCGGGGGGTGTCCTCTCCGGGGGGGGGCGGGGGGGGGGGGGGGCTGCCTGTCACACCTGTCACCAGGGAGAGGAGCAGGAGGAGAATAAAGCCTCCCTGTATGGTCCGGGCAGGGCAGGCGACAGGAGGGGGGGGTCAAAGGGGACACTCGTACCGGGCCCCGACCATTTGTGGGGCCCCAAAGCTTTGAGGAACTCAAGGTCTGTAAGCATGACTGCATGATCACCTGTCTGGCTACCCGTACTAATGAGTTTAATGACACAACACACCAAACCACACAACGCACAATGCTGAGCCCTCCCATCTGCCCTTCCCTATTATATTGCATTGTGAATATTAATTATCCGTTTATTTCTATTAATAAAAAAACACATTCAATATGCAATGTAATAACAATCCGCGTTCGGTGTTGGGGGGCCTCAGATATAACAGTGTTCCGGGCCCCAAGATTTCTCTTGCCTGCCCTGGGTCCGGGCATGTAGCAAAAACCGGACGGTCCGGACCACACAGGGAGGCTGTAATCACCCCTTCCCCATGTCCCTGGTGATAGCTATCACAGGGACCCCCCCGGACAAGACACCCCCGGGACAGGACAACCCCCGGACCGGACCCTACAAGCTCCGGACTGCAAATTGTGATGTCCTGTCCGGCGGTCCGGAGTGTAGTCCGTTCCGGTTTTTATATATTACCAGCGGACCGGGCAATGGCGAGTGACAAGCGCTGCCACCATGATTGAAGCTGGCGGCAGCGCCTTTTGTCACTCACCGCTGCCTGCTTGAGGTCTGCCCGCTCAGGATCAATGATTGTGGTCCCAATGCGGCTGCCCTCTGGCCGCTTGGCATCAATGATTGCGGTAACGTGGCAGCTGCGTCTGGGTCCGGCTCCGGAGGCTCTGTCAGCGCCGCTGGGCTCATGGAGCTGAGTTACTACTGCCCTGCCCAATGGAATACACACAGACTGACCCCTGAATTTGTTTCTGCCGCTCACCAACCCCCCTGCCGCTGGCTGGTTGGCAAAGGGCAGCTCTGAACACCCATAAGATTTTGCCCTTGGCTCATAGATTGACTACCTGGATATGGGGCCTGTATAAGAGTGACTGAATCTCCCTGGGAAGGGGGGGTTGTGCCGGTCCGCAAGCTCCAATTGGCATGCAGCCGGCAGCACTTTTAGAATGCCTTGTCACTTTCTCCATGACCACCTGCCTGTGAGCCAGCTGCGATGAGCTGGTGGCCCGTCACCAATACAAGTATGGGCCCCTTCGCTGCCTCGGCCCGGGACAGGAGTCCCAGTAGTCCAGCCCTGATGGCAGCCCTGTGCATGTGCAACGACAGAACATTGCTCCAGTGCGTCCAGCGCTGACATCTCTTAACCAGGACCATGGATTGTAAGAGCCACTGGCGCAGGGACTGATGTAAATGACTGAATATGCGTAATATGCCAATCTAGCTTATCGCTTCATAGTTTATTCATTATCAGGCAGCGTTCGCCGGTTGTACTTTCATAAGGGGAAAGAAGAAAAGGAAATGTTGGGAATGCAGAAGCCAGCGGGGAATCATTAATGTATTGCAGATATGTGACTTTCCACACATGTTACTGCTGCTGTGGTGAACATCAGCACTGTCTCCAGCACTACAGCCGGCACAGATGTAATATCACACAGGACACGGCCCAATGAGAATGCCTCTGACCCGTTTATTGATGACCTGTACGGAACGCTGCAGAGTGAGTGTATGTGTTGGAGCGGCGCAGGAAGCTGATGTGAATAGATGTGATATTTCGGATGCAGCGCGCAGGGAATGGTGTTGGTTAATGGATGAGCAGCGCATTCTCTGCAGATGCTGTTGGAGCCAGCACATCTGTGGTGTCAGGTTGATCAGATTTCCAGATATTAAAGAACCGTTCGCGTGTCATGTATTGTTTGTGCTAAACTGGGAAACAGAGAATTTAACAATGTATAAGCACGAAGCCCGTCTGGTCTGCCTATTGTTACTTCTAACAGAACCCTAATGTGTCGCTTAGCTATATTCATATAGATTATAGAACCTTTCAGGATGGGGATTCTTTCTCATCCTCCTCCTGAACCTGCTCCCCTCCAGCACTGGTTCAGGCTAGGGATGGCCATTGACCATCGATGATTAGAAATCATCGATGGTTTATGGCCGATGTCGAATAGTTTTGCCATCGATGGGGAAGAACCAGATGGTTTCCCACCATCGATGTAAAGCTTAAACGAATAGTTTCATTTTTGCTTTTTCCCTACAGTGCCGGGACACGGAGCATAGCTCTGCCCCCGACACCCGCGAAGCCCCGCCCCCACATTTTGATTGGCCCACAGGCCACTCAATCAGAGAAAATGGATGACCATCGATATGCAAAAATATCGATGGTTATCCATAGAATGGTTATACACTATCGATGGGCTGTTTTACTTTTGCCATCGATGGCAACCATCGATGGCAAAGGCAACGATGGCCATCCCTAGTTCAGGCCCTATTGTACTAATACTTCCTGTGCAGATTGAGTTCCTCCTGTCACCGTCACGTTTCTGTGCAGGCCCTAAATGGGAGATTCCGAGGCAACTACTGTAGGTGGAAAAGGGTTGGTTACAAAATCCAGCACACAGCACGCCATCAGATCCCAACAGATCACAGTGATTATTGTAACCATAAGAGAGCCAGTGAAATAAAGATAGAGGGTGTTTTGGGGGTAGCAGGGATGCATACATACATCAGCAATCACAATTTATGGATTTTCAGATATTGGGATATTTTGGCCAGATAAATGGATTTTCAGATCTATCTGACTTTGCCCACACATTACAGTTTTTTTCAGTGATCGGCAGATTTTTCCATCTAAAGATCCATCTTCATATCTGGAAATTGCCCCAATCGATTGTCATTTCAGCTGTTCATAATGTAAATAGATGAAGAAAAAGATCTGCAGATAATACCAGATTATTAAACATGTTTAAAAACCTGATTAAGCAATCGATTGGCGATTGTGATTGGGATTGCCAAAAGGGAGAGCCCACACATCTAAAATTAATTGTGGCAATCATCTCCATATCTGAAAATTGTCACAATTAATTGCTGATGTATGGGGCCCTTAACTCTAATCTCCAACTGTTACCTAACCCTGACCTCACCCGCTGTACTGGATCTCTCTCCAAAGCCTAACCTTAACTTCCAACCGTTACCTAACCCTAACCTCCACCGTGGTGTGCTGGATCCCACTCCCGTAGCCTAACTCTAACTTCCACCTGTTACCTAACCTCACCCGCTGTACTGGATACCACTCCGAAAGCCTAACCTTAACTTCCAAACGTTACCTAACCCTCCCCTCCCCCGGTGCACTGGATCCCACTCCCAAAGTATAACCCTGACCTCCTCCAATGGGATTCAGTATTGAATCCCGGCGGTCGGGATCCCGGCGTTCAGAATCCCGACGCCGGAATCCCGACAGCCGAAATGCCGACAAGGGGGGGACGTGGATCGCCCCCCCTTGCGGGCTCGCTGCGCTCGCCACGCAGCGGGCCCGGTGCCTCGCTACGCTCGGCACACTAATTTGTTCTCCCTCCAGGGGTGTCGTGGACACCCACGGAGGGAGAAAGTGTCGGCATTTCGGCGGTCGGGATTCCGGCGTCGGGATTCTGAACGCCGGGATTCCGGCGTCGGGATTCTGAACGCCGGGATTGTAACTGCATCCCCTCCAATGCACTTGATCCCACTCCTGTAGATTAACCCTAACCTCCCCTGTACAATTGATCCCTCGGAGTGCTGATTCCTCCACTAATGATGATGTCACAATTTTGTGACCTCATCATCCTCCTTTAGCCCACTTGGATGTAGTATCTACCCATATGCAGTAAATACAGCGGGAGAGCTCCCAGAGGTAACACGATAGTGATAGTTATCTCCTTATTGCAGTCATTCCGCCGTGACAGCTTCTTATGCGCATATGTTGAGTGATAAATTGCTCCAGCCAATCATCTCTCACCTCTGCGGACAGCGGCCGTAAGAGATGACACTTAGCGGGCTGATTCAGCAATCATTGATAAATAGGCCCCTAAATCTGAGACATGACATAAACTGAAACATGACATCAAATTGTATCCTCTAACAGAGAGTTCCTTTAATTAAAGCATCCTGGTAATTTGCAGAGGATTCATTAACTCGACTATTTGGAGATCCGCCGAGCAGTGAAGTCATTCTGCATATTACAGTGCTTTATCCAGCAAAGATGTAAAATGCTCGGGGAAGGCTGGCAACTACCATGCAATATGTTATACACAGAGCAGACAAGGGCTGAGGATGGGTACTAGGTAGGATATTAAAGTGTTACATGATCGATATATATGGTGTCCCTTAGGCTGGTTGATTGGGGAATGATCATACATTGGAAGCGTTTGAGGAACACCGCTGCTGGCTCCCAATCTAGAGTACAGACCGTGAACGGCAGATGGGGTTTTGATGTGTCTCGTACATAATAAAATAGGAGAAATATCAGGGGAGGACTGCAGTTCTGTCATGCAGAGAGCAATGGCCGCTGCTTGTCTGTGCTCAGCTAGGAGCAGATGGAAAAGCCGGTCACACATGTGCCAGACTGTAGCACAAGGCTCTGGTCATGTAGTCACGCACGCGGTGACACCGGATGCACAATACCCTGGTGACATCTTCCTGCCTTCTACAAACCCTCTTACAGAGTTGCAGCAGAGCCGGGTGGTTTTGTCTCTTTCTGCAAACGAGAACTTCACTCATTTTTGGAGTTAAGTCTGATTGGATCACAACCTGCCACCATACGGTAGGCCAGATGCACTAAGCTTCAAAAGTGATCAAATGGAGAGTGATAAACAGCCAGCCAATCAGCTCCTACCTGTCATGCCACAGACTATGTTTGAGAAATGTCAGGCAGGAGCTGATTGGCTGGCTGTTTATTAGTGCATTTGGCCCAATGAATGGCGTTATTAGGCCACGTTGGCTGAATCCACTTCCCATTGCTCTCTGCTGGATAAACATTGGTCAATTATAAAAGGAAATGTATTACAACTCCATTTCAAGGGGTGTGTGGGCAGCTGCCCTGGGGAGCAAGATTAAGGTGGGGTTTTAAAATAAAACTTGCCTCTGTGAGGTGGAGGATTTTGTTGAGCACTGGTTGGCCAATAAACACATTAGTGATTGGGTTTTTGTGAAGGGTTTTGTGAAGGGGACACCTTTTGATTGGGTGGAGTGCAAACTGTGAGAAGCAAACTTGGGAGGAGACAGAATATAGCTAGGAAAGAAACAGGAACATGTGACTCTGACTCCCAAAAGCGGATTCGGATGATAGGTCAACATTAAAAAGGTCAATATTCCCCAAAGGTCGACAAAAAGCAAAAGATCAACATGGCAACATGGCAAGGGTAAGAATTTTTTGGGGGACTTGTTCAAACATTAACATGAACGTGGACTCCGATTGGAAAGGTGTGCACCTGGTCATTGCAAACTAATCTAGCCATGTGAGGGTACATGCTACACTAAGTGGGGGTTCATGTGCTCAAATGTCGTCATTAAAATCTAAAAATACTGAAACAGTCGGCATGAGTTTTTAGATTTTAATGTCAACATCTGAGCACATGAACCCCCAATTAGTGTAGCATGTACCCGCACGTGGCTTGAATCGTGTTGACCTTTTTTGCTTCTTGCTTTCGTCAATGTCAACATTGTGCATGACGACCTACTGATTGGGACCCCAGACACTGTGTTTTTTTTACTAAGATGGGAGTGCTATTGAAGATGGGATGTTGCTCTGGGCAACCAATCAGATTCTATCCATTATCTTCTAGAAAGTGCTAAACAAATAAGTAGCTTCTGATTGGTTGCTACGGGCACCATCCCATCTTCAACAGAGCTCCAGTCTTAAGCCCCATACACAATAACACCAGGGAACGCGGCGGATATAATTATTAATAGCGGACGCAGTTCCCAATACTGCGCGTACACACTGAAAGATACCGGCCACCGATATTGTTCAGTGATGTCACTGGGACCCGCTGAACAGTCAGGTTCTTTGGCTATATAGCTAAATTGACCTGCATGTTCAGAAGACTGCAATCATCCTTAACGATATTGAGTGTACACACTAGACCAGGCATGTCCAACGGGATGCAGTCAAAATCCCGACAGTCAAAATCCCGACGGTCAAAATCCCGACAGGGTCAAAATCCCGACAGGGTCAAAATCCCGACATTTAAAATCCCGAAACAGTCTACATGCCTTTCGGTCGACAGGTGCGAGGTCGGCATGGGCTTTTTCACTGTTTTTTGAACCGACATGTGCCGACAGGCGGTATTTCATGCCCTACCATCCACTAGGGCGTGGTGGGAGAATAAAATAGTGTGCCGAGCGCAGCATTGCGAGCGAAACGAGCTATGCGAGGGGCTGCGGTTCACTTGCAATTGTGTCCATGTCGACTGTGTCGACATTCGGGTAAAAAAACTGTGAAAAAACCCATGTCGACCTCGCACCTGTCGACCAAAAGGCATGTAGACTGTTTCACCTGTACATTCTATATGTCGGGATTTTGACCCTGTTGGGATTTTAAATGTCAGGATTTTGACCCTGTCGGGATTTTGTCCATGTCGGGATTTTGTCCATGTCGGGATTTTGTCCTTGTCGGTATTTTGACCCATTCGGGATTTTGACCCTGTCGGGATTTCATACCGAATCCTGTCCAACGTTGGCCCTCCAGAAGTTTTGAAACTTCACATCCTAGCATGCTTTTCAATAGTTTTAGCATTCTCTAATAGCAAAACTGTGGCAAAGCATGCTGGGATGTGTAGTATCACAACATCTGGAGGGCCAATGTTGGACATGCCTGCACTAGACGATACTGTGAACGTTATCGCTGAGAAGCCCCTTTGTTAGTGATTATTGTTCACAGTATCCTCTAATATGTAAGTGGCTTTAAGAAATAAACCCCTGTCATTAGCATTAGTTGGACAGTCAAAAAGTCGACATGGACAGTGTACCGCACCCCTCACATGGCTTGCTGCGCTTGCCATGCTTCAGGCACAGTGTCACTATTATATTCTCCCTCCATGCCCTAGTGCAGGGGTGGGGAACCTTTTTGGGGACAAGGGCCGTTTGTATTGGCAAAAAATACAAATTCGCCTGGACAGCCGTCCCACGTTCCAGCGGCTGCCGCAGTTTAAGAGTTGCCGGTCTGTGTGGTCTGGCGGCTGTGCAGGGAGTCAAGTACAGGGGAAATCTCACGAGAGGTCGGTAGCTCTTGAGAGATTTCCCCTATACTTGACTCCCTAAGCAGCCGCCGGGCGAGTGGGCGGGCTGCACAGACCGTCTGCGGGGGCCATATACGGCCTGCGGGCCAGAGGTTCCCCACCGCTGCCCTAGTGGATGGTAGAGTATGAAATACTCTACCATCCACTAGGGCAGAAAAAAAAACACCTTTTAACGGTTGATCTTCCCATTGTCAACCTAATGTTTGTGTCGACCTTTTGATCTTGTTGATCTTAGACACATCAACCTATATCATGTGTCGACCTTAGCCCTGACAACCTTTAGTGGTCGACATAATGTATGTTGACCTTCATAGTGTTGACCTAGGGAACGTATCTGGCCATATCTCAAGTTTTGTTTTGGGAAGACCCAAGGGGTGAATGTAAGTACTTTCCATGACTGCCAACTGAGAGCTGACAAGGGTTTGATATGTACAGTGGCAGCATTGGCATACATAGCACAGTGCAGGAAGGTCATTGAACAATGGATGCTCTTAGGTTTCATGTTCTGGGCTGGGGAGTGAAGAAGAGAGTGGGTGGGAGGAAAAGCTGCACATCCTATTGCTGATACAGGAGAGGTCTATGGACATTATTCAAATCTGACCTCAGTACAAATTTGTTCTCAAAATGAGTTAAACCATGTGCACTGCAGGTGGGGCAGATGTAACATGTGCAGAGAGAGATTTGTGTGAGTTATTTTGTTTCTGTGCAGGGTAAATACTGGCTGCATTTTTTTTTTACACTGCAATTTAGATTTCAGTTTCAACACATCCCACCCAAATGTAACTTTCTTTGCACATGTTATATCTGCCCCACCTGCTTTGCACATGGTTTTACTCATTTTGAGAACAAGTTTGTACTGAGATGAGATCTGAATAAGGGCCTAAAACTGTAGTCCCCAAACTGGATTACCAAGCATCACCAACAGTCCAGGTTTTAAGTATATCCATGTCTCAGCACAGATCATTAAATCATATTGAAAAACGTATTAATAAAGCAGACTTGCCTACCTGACCCTCTCCATGCGGGAGAAAATGTTCTGGTACTCTTTACCTAGAACGGCGCCCGCGATTAGAATCGCGGGCGTCGGGGGTAAAAAATCGCGGTCATCGCGGGCATCGCGGGTAAATCGCGGGTACATAAAAATCGTGTACCCGCGATCACCGCGATTTTCCCATAGGGAACAATGTTAAAAAGCCTGATTGACCGCGATTTTACTTTAAAATGCCTCAATGCCCGCGATTTTCACATAATTCGCGTCCTCCGACCTTTTCATGCCCTACTATCCACGTCGGCGTGGAGTTGAGAATAGAATAGTGTGGCGAGCGCAGCGAGCCACCGAGCCCGAAGCGTGGCGAGCGCAGCGAGCCCCGCGAGGGGACGCGGATACCTTCACAGTTATACGCGTCCCCTCGCGGGCTTCACAGGTATCCGTGGCGAAAAGCGGACACCTGTGAAGCCCGCGAGGGGACGCGTTTACCTGTGAAGGTATCCGCGTCCACACTATTCTATTCTCAACTCCACGCCGACGTGGATAGTAGGGCATGAAAGGTCGGAGGACGCGTACCGCCGCCCCTCGCGGGCTCGCTGCGCTCGCCACGCTTCGGGTTGGCGTGGATCGTGGGGTGGCGTACAAAAATTGGGGGGACATTTAAGGGTTAATTCTGCCTATTTGGGCTCTGTAGCCCATTTAACATTGATTCCTATGTGAAAATCGCGGGCATTGAGGCATTGAATGCAAAATCGCGGTCAATCAGGCTTTTTAACATTGTTCCCTATGGGAAAATCGCGGTGATCGCGGGCATCGCGTCGCGGCCGTTTATGTACTGCCCGCGATGTCGCGATCACCGCGATGGGCGCCGTTCTAGGTAAAGAGTACCAATGTTCTGTTCCTGGACTCCCCTGGTAATGTATGATTGCCAGCACCTGTGGTGACACCTTTCTTATCTATTACCTAGCTCCCTGCAGGTGATGGCAATCATACATGACCAGGGAAGTCCAGGAACAGAGCATTTCTCCCTGATGGAGAGGGTCAGGTAGGTAGACAACCATGGGTAATATATATATATATATATATATATATATATATATATATATATATATATATATATAGCAAACCTCCCAACAATCCTGTTTTTGCGGGACTGTCCTGTTTTTTTGGGAGTCCCTCCAGCCTGAAGGAATAGACGTTGTGCGCATGCGCACAGCGTCTATTCAGCGATAAGGAGGGTGAAAAGGGGGCGTGACCATTTGATGTAATCATTTGCATACAACACGCCCTCATTTGTGCAGGTCACACCCCTTTTCAGGCATGGTCTATGCAATCCTATGTTACAGAAGTTGGGAGGTATGATACAGTAGTAGTTGAGTATATCACAGAGAAAAACCGAAAGCTGATTAAGCAATGAGGTGACATAAACCACTGAAGGGTTCTGAGATGCTGGCACTTTAGTTAGAAGTTTTAGGGATATGTAAATGATTTATAGTATAGCCAATAGGGGTATTGGGGGAGGAGTAGGCAGGCTAGGAGTGATCATGTGGTAGTGTGATCTGCCTCTTTCTGGAAAATCCCCTCCCTCCCATCCCTATTTATTTTCCTTACGGCGGCAGTAGATGTATTAGTATGTAGATAGTGGGTGCGCTCTCCTCGACATCGATTGTCATTAGTCCATACCCCTGCACAGGAGATGACCGCACCATCTGTACGGGTGGGTTGTGCAGGGAGAGTGATCACCAGCGATGTGTGTATGGTATGGTGATGTTTACCCCACACTTTTCTTCCTCGACCGTTCTTTGGTGCCGCCACCATTTTTAGTTAATAGCAAGTTGTCAAAAATAAATTTGACATTTAAGTTTTGAGACGCCAGCACTTGTGTCTGTGTCTTTATTTTTAGTGTTAAGTTATGGTTTAAGTTTAGTAAGTGTAAACATAAGGATACCCGATGGTGAGTTTAATAGCGACAGGATCATGGGCGCAGCATCGGGAAAATGGGAATTTAGTAATGATGTGCCTGGAGCACCAACCTATGCTTGTACCTATTTAAAAACAGGAGACTTCTAATAAAGGGGCTGATTCAGCCCTGATTGAATTTACTTTCCGCAATGTGCTTTCGTAAACCCTCCATGTGGCCACAGCCAAAGACGGCCTGTTATCACAGACCATATGCTGGTTGATTGACAGCCGGCCGGCATTTGTGGGTGGCACCCAGCATTTTCTGGGCGTGAAACCATCGCAGCACCTAGTAACTATTGACTGACGCGGGGCTGGACTAGGGAAATCTATTCAATGGCGAGTGGATTTCCCCCCTTTGCAGGAGGGGAGGGGGCTAGTACAATCCACATAAAATAATAAAATTAAGGATTAAACAGAAATCCTTATTCTAAAATGTAATGACTTTACAATTAAGGATAGCAATCAACCATCGATGATTCAAAATCATTGATGGATTATGACTGATGTAGAACAGTTTTGCCATCGATGGGGGAGAACCAGATGGTTTCCCTCCATTGATATCAAAGCATAAGTGAATATTTATTTCTTTCCTTGTCCGAGGGGCTGGGATACGGAGCATAGCTCCGCCTCTGACACCTGTAAAGCCCCACCCCCAGGTTCTGATTGGCCCACAGGCCAATCAGTCAAATAAAATGGATGGCCATCGATAGTTAAAACCATTGATTGTCATATGTCACATGGTATGCCACCATCGATGTCTGTTTGCACTATCACCATTGATAGTAACTCAGGGTCCCGCAGGCACCGCGCACATTGCACCCATTATAGATTCAAGCACTGTCTATTACCATCCTACTCAGTGGTACTGGAAGCAGCGGCGTGAGTCCGATACACAAAACGATATCTTTATGACTCGTCATATTGAAACAACAAACAGTGAAGATCGTGTGATGTGTATGTATTGGGCGCTACTGCGGCCGAAATACAATATCGTTTATTGACCATGCTGTGTAGCTCTTCAAACGATATTGGGGGGTCATGCAGACCACTGAGTAAAATGGAACTGATTATTCAGAGATTACACATGAGTACGGATCACAGCGCGCATGCGCAAGGCCTTCCTGTGATAAAATCCTGCTATTTTATCACTGGCTATACGTAAGTTGATTAACAGAAATCATGTTTGGGGTGGTAAACAGAGTGTCAGGGAAAAAACAGGCATTCGGAGAGAGGGTGTGTGACGTCAGCTCCGCCCCCGATCAGCCTGTTTCTATCACAGCCAGCGGGCAAGTCCTGGGCTACGCACAAACTGCACACACTGGGGAATCATTACATGGTGAGGGGCGTGCCCAGGTGTGTGAGGGGAAGTCATGTGATGTAAGTTCCGCCCCCGATCAGCCTGTTTCTATCGCAGCCAGCGAGTAAGTCCTGGGCTACACACAGACTGCACACACTGGGGAATCATTACATGGTGAGCGGCTTGCCCAGGTGTGTGAAGGGAAGTCATGTGACGTCAGCTCCGCCCCCGGTCAGCCTGTTTCTATCGCAGCCAGCGAGTAAGTCCTGGGCTATGTACAAACTGCACACACTGGGGAATCATTACATGGTGAGGGGCGTGCCCAGGTGTGTGAGGGGAAGTCATGTGATGTAAGCTCCGCCCCGATCAGCCTGTTTCTATCACAGCCAGCGACTAAGTCCTGGGCTACGCACACACTGGGAAAATAACCCCCATTGTGTGTGTGCAAATTAATGGAGGTTGTTCCATCATTCATTAAATTGCTCAATGTGTGCTGACAATCCGTGATGGTCAGGGGCAAAGGGAAATCTCCCCAACCAGCAGCACGACTGGTGTTTGTGTGTACCCAGCCTTAGTGCTTCCTCTGCAGCATTGGAACAATATTCTCGGCCATCGGGGTATATTGCAGACAAGTGATCCTAGAATGTACTGTTGAATGCTATTCTTATTAAGTATTCCTAATTCCCACAACACACGGCACTTCTTTCTGGACCCAAACATGTATAATTACAGACGAGAGGCAATTACAAATCCCTTTCTAGGCGAGTGTAATTATTTTGATTATTTTCAATTGCCGTCGTGACTATGCTTTTGTTCCTCTCTCAGGACCCCTTAGGGCATCATTAGGGACAAATTAAATGTCACCAATCTGAAAGAGCACATTACTCACCAAAAACCAGGGGCCTGATGCAGAATTGGAAGTAAATCAGGATTCTTTGCTGAAAATTTCCCTATGTTCCAAGCTGCCTGCATTTCCAGATCCCACTGTGCTGTACTGCCTGCATATCCAGATCCCACTGTGCCATGCTGCCTGTATATCCAGATCCCACTGTGCTGTGCTGCCTGCATTTCCAGATCCCACTGTGCTGTACTGCCTGCATATCCAGATCCCACTGTGCTGTACTGCCCGCATATCCAGATCCCACTGTGCTGTACTGCCCGCATATCCAGATCCCACTGTGCTGTACTGCCTGCATATCCAGATCCCACTGTGCTGTACTGCCCGCATATCCAGATCCCACTGTGCTGTACTGCCTGCATTTCCAGATCCCACTGTGCTGTACTGCCTGCATTTCCAGATCCCACTGTGCTGTACTGCCTGCATTTCCAGATCCCACTGTGCTGTACTGCCTGCATATCCAGATCCCACTGTGCCATGCTGCCTGTATATCCAGATCCCACTGTGCTGTGCTGCCTGCATTTCCAGATCCCACTGTGATGTACTGCCTGCATATCCAGATCCCACTGTGCTGTACTGCCCGCATATCCAGATCCCACTGTGCTGTACTTCCTGCATATCCAGATCCCACTGTGCTGTGCTGCCTGCATTTCCAGATCCCACTGTGCTGTACTGCCTGCATATCCAGATCCCACTGTGCTGTACTGCCCGCATATCCAGATCCCACTGTGCTGTACTGCCTGCATTTCCAGATCCCACTGTGCTGTACTGCCTGCATTTCCAGATCCCACTGTGCTGTACTGCCTGCATTTCCAGATCCCACTGTGCTGTACTGCCTGCATTTCCAGATCCCACTGTGCTGTACTGCCTGCATATCCAGATCCCACTGTACTGCACTGTGCTGTACTGCCTGCATTTCCAGATCCCACTGTGCTGTACTGCCTGCATTTCCAGATCCCACTGTGCTGTACTGCCTGCATTTCCAGATCCCACTGTGCTGTACTGCCTGCATTTCCAGATCCCACTGTGCTGTACTGCCTGCATATCCAGATCCCACTGTGCTGCACTGTGCTTTACTGCCTGCATTTCATGATCCCACTGTGCTGTACTGCCTGCATTTCCAGATCCCACTGTGCTGTACTGCCTGCATTTCCAGATCCCACTGTGACTTACTGCCTGCATTTCCAGATCCCATTGTGCTGTACTGCCTTCATTTCCAAATCCCACTGTGTTGTACTGCCTGCATTTCCAGATCCCACTGTGCTGTACTGCCTTCATTTCCAGATCCCATTGTGCTGTACTGCCTGCATTTCCAGATCCCACTGTGCTGTACTGCCTTCATTTCCAGATCCCACTGTGCCGAGCTGCCTGCATTTCCAGATCCCAAGGTGCCTAGCTGCCTGCATTTCCAGATCCCAAGGTGCCTAGCTGCCTTCATTTCCAGATCCCACTGTGCCGAGCTGCCTGCATTTCCAGATCCCAAGGTGCCTAGCTGCCTGCATTTCCAGATCCCAAGGTGCCTAGCTGCCTGCATTTCCAGATCCCACTGTGCCGAGCTGCCTACATTTCCATTTCCCAATGTGCAATACCTAATACACCTACTGTCACGACCATACACACAGTAACACCAGGTTGTGCATCCATATAAGCCAGCATCGGCTGCACCATCAAAAATTGCAACGCCTACCATGATTAGGCCACGCCCCCAAAATGTTACCAGGGGCCGACAAACCTCTCGGCGGCCCGGACGTGCACTATAAGATAAGACCATGTGCCGTAGCAGTGCGCCCACCGCTGAGTCAAACCTATTGTCTCCTACATCTAGTTCTGTATCACCCGCATTGGTGTGAACATGCCCTCTGAGCTCAGCCTGCATCATCACCACCACCCAGTACAGCCTCTTTAGTTGTAACCATAGTTGTGATCAAAATGGCGTATGGTTCTTCGTTGCTTCCTCTGGGAGGGGGTAGCTTTGTCAGTGTGTTGGGGGCTGTGGCCTGTGAGAAGATGGGTTGAATGGGGAGAGGGGGTTCCACAATCGCATTATTGTGACTCCTCCTCTATTATACAATGTAGTGAAAGCAGGTATTGTATAATGGGGCGGGGCTATGATGGCTCACTTCAGCATCAATCACCGGCTCCCCTTCAGTCTGACCACTTGTGCTCTGTAAGTGCGTAGTGAGGCAAGTATGTATCCAGGTATGAACACAGATGGTATCATCAAAATTAATGAGGTATTACTTAGATCACCTGTGCTCAAGCATGGATATCCTTAAAACCTGGTGGACTGACTTTGGGAAGCAATGCCATATCAGGTGTTACCATTTCATTATAATGGAGGAACACATAAATTATTGAAGGGATCTCTCCAACCATTAGGGAAGACGATTTAATTATCAGAAACACCATTGGAACACAGGGCTAGTTGATCGCTATAGCGCAAATGTGAAATCCCTTCGATTATCGAATGACTGCACAAGGGCGAGCCAACATTGCGACTGATATAGTGAAAATATCTTATCACAATCCCTTCGCAATTAGACAGACATAAAGTTGCCATTGGGGTGGTAAACGGACGGGTACTTGTTTCCTAGCACGGCCACACCGATTTTGATCGGGTCGGAAAAATCGCGTCGATCGCAACGCATGCGATGCGACCGACGCGATGGACCCGATTTTTACATTGATTCAAATGTGAATAGGGTCCCTGGGACCCTATTTTACATTGGATTCAATGTAAAATTGTCCCCAGATCCCAATTTTAACCCCCCTGATGGCTCAAATGCCCCCATTGTGAACGGCACCCCACGATTGACGCCAACCCGAAGCGTGGCGAGCGTAGCGAGCCCGCGAGGGGCAGCGGTACTCGTCCTCCGACCTTTTCATACCCCTACTATCCACGTTGGCGTGGAGTCGAGAATATAAAGTGTGGCGAGCGCAGCGAGCCACCGAGCCCGAAGCGTGGCGAGCGCAGCGAGGACGCACATAACTTCACAGGTATACGTGTCCCCTCGCGGGGCTCGGTGGCTCGCTGCGCTCGCCACACTTTATATTCTCAACTCCATGCCGACGTGGATAGAAGGGGTATGAAAAGGTTGGAGGACGCGTACCGCCGCCCCTCGCGGGCTCGCCTTTCTTGCCACGCTTTGGGTTGGCGTCAATCATGGGGTGCCGTTCACATTGGGGGGACATTAATTAATACCCATGACGGGGGCATATAAAATGAGAAATGGCCCATATTGGGCCATTTCCCATTGTTTTCTATGTAAAATGTGGTTAATCGCGTCCATCGCATCTTGTGCCATTATAATGGCACAAGACCGACGCGATCAACGCGATTGCAATGTTAAAAATATTTTAACATTGAACCCTATGGCAAAATCGCGTTCATCGCATCGGTCGCGTGCCATGTTAATGCACGCGACCGACGCGATAAACGCGATTTTGCCTTTGCCAGCAAAATGTACCAGATTTCATAGGAATTCGGGTCCATCGCGTTACTCGTGTACCTTAACTTAAGGTACATGAGTAGTAACGTTTGTGGCCGTGCTAGGAAACAAGTACCAACGGACGTTTTGTGGGAGTGTCAGAAAAACTGCAGGCGCGCCCAGGCGGTTTAAGGGAGGGTGTGTGACATCAGCGCTGTCCTCGATCAGCCTGTCTCTGTTGTGGAAGGGTCAGACTTACATGTGATGGTTCGTGAAGTGCATGCTGATGTGTGACAGGATAGCGGATAGCGATATTGTTGTACTTTGATGACAGAATGGAGTATAGGAGGAAGACTGTACCCATTTAGCATGTCTCTGTGTAAGGGTTAATAACAGGAATAGCATTAGCTTCCACTGGGCCACCCTCAGCCCTCTTGTCATGGTGTCATCACGTGGTGAGACTTCTCGCACTGCTTGGAAGAGGCGCCGTGTGCCTTCCAGGTGTTAATGAGCTAAAAGCTATAGTTAGTAGAATCCAGCACCTCCACCCCACCACTCCCCTCCCCTGTGTACCGGGATGCTACTTCTGTCACTGCTGTAGATGATGTGCGTCGCTCTAGGGCCTGCATGATGCACATTCTGGGAATGTGTAGCAATAACAAATACATTTATATTGTCAGATTAATGCTGAACAACCACTAGACAATGTGTACCCAGCATGACATCGCGGGAGATGGCGTGCGACGGTGTTGCCGGCATACACACTTGCCGATGCCAGCAGCGATGATGGGGGGGGGGCGGACCATGCTACATTCAGGAACATGGCATCGATAGGGACATCCCCCAGTTCAGCTGCATGTACAGACTGCTGGGTGATGTTACTAGTGACCCATGGGGGCACACACTGCTAACAATGCATTTGTTTTAAAAAATCATCAAGTATGTACCCAGCATAACAGGCCGCCACCCACTAGTCCAATTTGGCCACTTTTTACTTGATTTTGATCGGGCCGAGAAATTGGGTGAAATGTGGACAAATAGGATGTGTTTGACATCCGATCTGATGCGCAGTCCCGATTGGATCGGAGTCAAAAATCAAACCTGCTTGCAGCTTGGACCTTCAACACGGGCAGCTTCCCGGCAGCGGGGAGTGGAACTGCATGCAATATATCGCATGTGATCCTGCCACCGGGACCTTCTCAGGCAGCTCAAGAGGGATTGGCTGCGTCTTCTCCCCCTAATTGTCAGAGAGGTTGGGGGGTGGAAGCTACAGTTAGGCTGCAGGGGGAAGGTTTGGGTTAGGCTGTGGGGCAGAGGGAGGTTTGGGTTAGGCTGTAGGCGGAGGGAGGTTTGGGTTAGGCTGTGGGGGGAGGGAGGTTTGGGTTAGGCTGTGGGGGAGGGAGGTTTGGGTTAGGCTGTGGGGGGGAGGAAGGTTTGGGTTAGGCTGTGGGGGGAGGGAGGTTTGGGTTAGGCTGTGGTTGGAGGGAGGTTTGGGTTATTCTGTGGGGGGAGGGAGGTTTGGGTTAGGCTGTAGGCGGAGGGAGGTTTGGGCTAGGCTGTGGGGGGAGGGAGGTTTGGGTTAGGCTGTGGGGGGAGGGAGGTTTGGGTTATGCTGTGTGAGGAGGGAGGTTTGGGTTAGGCTGTGGGCAGAGGAAGGTGTGACTTAGGCTGTATGAGGAGGGAGGTTTGGGTTAGGCTGTGTGGGGAGGGAGGTTTGGGTTAGACTGTGTGGGGAGGGAGGTTTGGGTTAGGCTGTGGGGGGAGGGAGGTTTGGGTTAGGCTGTGTGGGGAGGGAGGTTTGGGTTATGCTGTGGGGGGAGGGAGGTTTGGGTTAGGCTGTGTGAGGAGGGAGGTTTGGGTTAGGCTGTGGGGGTAGGGAGGTTTGGGTTAGGCTGTGTGGGGAGGGAGGTTTGGGTTATGCTGTGGGGGAGGGAGGTTTGGGCTAGGCTGTGGGGGAGGGAGATTTGGGTTAGGCAGTGGGGGAGGGAGGTTTGGGTTAGGCTGTGGGGGGAGGGAGGTTTGGGTTAGGCTGTGTGAGGAGGGAGGTTTGGGTTAGGCTGTGGTGGGAGGGAGGTTTGGGTTAGGCTGTGTGAGGAGGGACGTTTGGGTTAGGCTGTGTGGGGAGGGAGGCTTGGGTTAGGCTGTGGGGGAGGGAGGTTTGGTTTAGGCTGTGTGAGAAGGGAGGTTTGGGTTAGGCTGTGGGGGGAGGGAGGTTTGGGTTAGGCTGAGTGGGAAGGAAGGTCTGGGTTAGGCTGTGTAAGGAGGGAGGTTTGGGTTAGGCTGTGGGGGGAGGGAGGTTTGGGTTAGGCTGTATGAAGACGGAGGTTTGGGTTAGGCTGTGGGGGGAGGGAGGTTTGGGTTAGGCTGTGTGGGGAGGGAGGTTTGGGTTAGGCTGTGTCGGGAGGGAGTTTTGGGTTAGGCTGTGTGAGGAGGGAGGTTTGGGTTAGGCTGTGTGAGGAGGGAGGTTTGGGTTAGGCTGTGGTGGGATGAAGGTTTGGGTTAGGCTGTGTGAGGAGGGAGGTTTGGGTTAGGCTGTGTGGGGAGGGAGGTTTGGGTTAGGCTGTGTGGGGAGGGAGGTTTGGGTTAGGCTGTGGGGGGAGGTTTGGGTTAGGCTGTGGGGGGAGGGAGGTTTGGGTTAGGCTGTGTGAGAAGGGAGGTTTGGGTTAGGCTGTGTGAGAAGGGAGGTTTGGGTTAGGTTGTGGCGGGAGGGAGGCTGGGGTTAGGCTGTGTGGGGATGGAGGTTTGTGTTAGGCTGTGGGGGAGGGAGGTTTGGATTAGGCTGTGGGGGGAGGGAGGTTAAGGTTTGGCTGTGGAAAAGGGTTAGGGGAAGGTAAGGGAATACTGTATGTTAAAATTTCTCTAAAAGTGCCAGCATCCCGCCTGTTAGGATGCCGGCGCTGGTCTTACTGTATGTCTGCCATCATTTTAAGCACCGGGATCCTGTACCCAACCTGTATACAGTATAAGCTGTACATACTGTATAACAATACCAATGATCAAATAAAGGGGCAACAACTGTGTAAGCCCTCTTACACTACACAGTCCAGGTGAAAGGATCTAAACATCTCCGGACAAATGTAATAGGGTGTGAGAATGAGGAAGTGAGAGATTTTGGGGACGTTATTATTATTTTTTAAAGTGGCTACCAATTACACTGAAAAACCAGGCTGATTTTGCCATGTAATAGATTGCCGCTTTAAAAAAAGATGGGAAAACTTTCCCAAAATCTCTCACTTCCTCATTCTCACGCCCTATTACATTTGAGCACCGCTGGTGGTAACTGTGGACATGGCAGGGAGTAACTGGAATTGTATCTGCGCATCGAGTGTGCTGTCAGTGTGTGGCCTAGCTGCTGCTCTCTAATGCTGTGTACACACGGGGGCGATAGGGGCTATAATCGCTGGGAATATGGTCGCAGGCGACCATATTGCCAGTGATTGGAGTGCGCACCAGCGAAAAATCGCCGGGTGCGCGCTCCCGTTTTCTGCCCCATTGTAATCGCTGGTCGCAGGCGCTTGCTCCTGCGACCAGCTAATTACCTCTGCAGCTCCCCCAGCAGAGGTTCCTTTTCATCAGTGACCATCTCTGGTCGCTGATGCAAAGGAGACACTGGGCAATATATTGCTGAGCAATATATCTCCCCCCGTGTGTACGAGGTCAATTTACTAAGATGGGAGTTCTATTAAAGATGGGATGATGTCCACAGCAACCAATCAGAATCTACTTATTTATTTAGAACATTTTAGAAGATAATAGATAGAATCTGATCCCATCTTCAATAGAACTCCCATCTTAGTAAATTTACCCCTAGGTATTGTGCTGATTGGAAAGCAATGTGTCAGGGAGACCTTGCGGCTAATAACCATAATTTCAAGCTGATACTAGAGGACTGTTTCACGGCAGGTTTGGGGCCTACTGAGCCGTGCTTCACATCATGTGCTGCTACTGCTGGTCTGCTATCAAATGAATTGTGAATTGTGCTGACTAATGTTAAAATCTATATATTATCTATCCCCACTGGAGCATTTCATTTTGTGGGCTGAAGTAAGGGCCTAGTTCAGGATGAGTTGTAGTTTTGCAAGAAAACCTAGGGATGGCCATCGACCATCGACAATTCAAAATCATTGATGGTCCATGACCGATGTCGAATACTTTTGCCATCGATGGGGGAGAACCAGATGGTTTCCCTCCATCGACGGAACAGCAAAATTATGTTTTTTTTTCTTTCAAAGTGCCGGGACACGGAGCATAGCTCCGCCCCCGACACCCGTGAAGCCCCGCCCTCGTGTATTGATTGGCCCATAGGCCAATCAATCAAACACAATGGCTGACCATCGATATGTAAAAATATCAATGGTCAGCCATTGCATAGTTTAGCGCTATCGGTGGCCAGTGGCAGAATTGCCATCCATGGCAACCATCGATGGCAATTGCAACGATGGCCATCCCTAAGAAAACCCTTTCCTGTAGCATGCAGGGGAACTGCCCAGCACAGGGCAAGCCCGTCCCGGAACACCAGGCCCCTCCCTGAACAGCAAAGCATTTACATATTTATGGTAGCCCCCTGGCAGTGCAGCCTAGCTCCAAAGGCAGTCGCTGGGCCGCCATGTTTTGGATCACACCGGCTGCATGTGAAGTCACACAGCTGTTTCGACCTGCCCCACAAATGGTCTGGACATGCCTCTGTTGTCCAGACTGCACCCCCTCCATACCCGTGTCAATGTGCATTCCCAATGCCGTGTCGCTGCCCCCTCCAGGCTTTAGTCTGTGGTCACATTTTCTAGAAAACAGCAGCTTAAGGTGTCGCAAATGCGCAAAATAGCGGAAATGAATGAATATTGGTTTTTCCCCCCCTATTTTGCGGGCCTTGTTGAATCAGACCCTAAATCATTCACCTATAAATTGACTGAAATCAGTACTTCATGAATACAAGTCGCACGGCACAAATATTAGTCAGGCTCTGATCCTTGTGACGTCTGACCCCCTTATAGGCTACATACTGGTTTATATCACAAGATGGCTGCCTCTAGTCTTCCATAGGCCTAGTTTATATCTGTTTTATCTGGCACTCCTAACCTGGTGCAAGCCCTGCATTACTGTTTTAGAAGGGGGAGGGGTAAGAAGGGGGGGAGGGGCAGGACCCGGGACCCGACAGAATTGCCGGCGGGCGGACGGCAGCAGGTAACTATAGCCCCGCAGACCCCCCCCGCCCCCCCGGGGGCTGCGGGACTATAGTAATGCCACTGCTAAGGAAGGAAGAGCTTGCGCATTGTGATAAAAGATGAATGGATGCCATTACTTTTTGATATGAGGTACAGAGTTGTGAACGTCCCCTGGACTCTCTTCTGAGACGCGTGCTGTGCGTTCTCACATAGGCAAAGATTACAGAGGGAGTGTCATTCCAGCTGCGGGAAAGTAGACATTATTTTTTTGGGGGGTATCTATGTCGACATAGGTAAACATGGACACTGTAGAATTGTACCGCATCCCCTGGTGTGACTCGCTGTGCTCGACAGGCTTATTGCTTATGCCTATTATATTCCCCCTCCACATCCACTGGCATGGTAAATAAAGTATGTTGGTTTCAAAGAAAAAAATCATGAAAAACTCGTGTCGACTTTTTGTATCTGTTGACATTTTAAATGTTGGTATTCTGACCGTGTCGGCATTTTGGCCATGTCTGCATTATGAATGTCTGTAAAGTGTTGGTATTTTCACCGTCAGTCAATGTTGATAGGTATTTTGATTGTCGGGATTTTGACTGTAGGTAAATTAGCGGGTCCCGTTTTTCAAACTATTCCCAACTAACTACATGGTCTAAACCAGGCATGTCCAAACTGTGACCCTCCAGCTGTTGTGAAACTACACATCCCAGCATGCCTTGCCATAGTTTTAGCATTCCCTAATAGCAAACCGGGGGCAAGGCATGATGGGACTTGTAGTTTCACAACAGCATATAGGGGTACATTTATTTAAGGATGGTCCTGATGAAGCTGGTGGCGACACGCACGTTGGCCAGACACACTTAGTGTGTGAAATATCCCCATGTCCCTTTCCCCCATGAAATGTATTTTGATTGATGTATAGGGCGTTACAGCATACCTCCCAACTGTCACGATTACAGCGGGACAGTCCCGATTTTCGGGTCCTGTCCCGCTGTCCCACCCACGGCAGGCATTGTCCCGCTGCGGGGGGTGGCAGTTGGGAGACCCCCCAATCTAATAGAATAGACGCTATGCACATGCGCACAGCGTCTATTCTCGTATGAAAATGAGGCAGCGGCTAATTAGCATAAGCCGTGCCCTCATTTGCATATACCCCGCCCCCTTTTCGGGCGCTCGCGAAGCCGCGCGAGTGTCCCTATTTCTTCAGCACGAAAGTTGGGAGGTATGTTACAGTATCCACTTACAGGGGGCGCATCTGATAGGAACCGTGGGGTCAGAACCTAACTACGGTCTCCCAAGACTCAGATGTGATTACAGCACGCAAGTGCAAATACAGCACCCGGCCGGTGTGTCCCTCTGTTAGGCGCAGTGTCAGTGACGGAGCGCGACGCGGGTCTGTGAGTTGGAGAATCACAGCCCCACCATTGACTGTGATCTCCCCGCAGACACAGACGCGCTACCAGCACAGCCGGGAGCAGTGGCATACGTACAAGCCACTTTCCCTGCGGAGAGGAACTACACAAACGGCGGAGAACACTAACAGCCGATTTGTGTTCCCAATATCAGATCTAACGGGCACACTTTAGATGTGAAACACGGCATGTGTACTACCAGCCGGCCCCGCAGTCTGTGATTATTTAAGACTGTGCTACACACTGCGCAATATCTGTGCAGATACTAGGGGGCACCCCATTTTCTGATGTATAGAAGGACCTAACAGAAATATTTACTTCGCTGTCCTAATTTATCTGCACAGTTCTTGGGAGCAATCTGTGTTATAAACTAATATTAAACAAAAGTAACTTAATTAAGTGAAAATTGTAACATATCTGTTCATTTTATGAGTGGGTACACACTGTAAGATTTACAGCAACACGCACCTAATCTAGCAATTACACTGGGAACAGGACATTGGGGTTCAATTTGAGAGGATCTATATCCCCCTTTTAAAAACACTTTGTTTCTTCCTCTTTGTCTCTTTGGCAATTGTTTTTATATGTCGCAAATCTTAAAATAAACAATTAAAGGTTACATTTTATTAAGTTTTCTTGTCCTAACAGTGCGTCACGCACATAACAGTCTTTCTTCTCTTCCTTTGTTTTAGCAATCAGATTCAGTCTATCCTGTTCTAGGATAAAATAGAGAAAGGGAAGCTAGAATATGATTGGCTGTTATGTGTAACACCCCCAACCTTTTATTTAATGTCCAATCTGTTTGGTTGGAACAAAATTCTGCTAATATCTGAATGATTGTTTATGGTCAGTTTTCCAGGGTATACTGGTTGGAAGGTCGACCCAAGCATTGGGTCGACCGTCAAAAGGTCCACATGGATTTTTCAATTATTATTTATTTTGCCGACATGAGCCGACAGGTGGTATTTCATGCTCTTCCATCCACTAGGGCGTGGCGGGAGAATAGAATAGTGTGGCGAGCATAGCGAATCACTGTGCCCGAAGCATGGCGAGCGCAGCTGTACACTTTGACGGTGTCCAAAAAAAAGGTGAAAACTATGTTGCCCTTTTGACTATCGACCTAGCCATTGTCGACCTAATGCTTGTGTCGACCTTCCAACCATGTCGACCTTAGGTATGTCGACCTATTTCATGTGTCCACCTTCAGTGGTCGAGCCAATGCATGCCAACCTAATATTGGTCGACCCAATGACATATGCCCGTTCTCCAGCATTGCAAAGCGAATGGTCAACTGTCATTTGCTCCCGCAAGTTGTCAGATTTTGGTTCCAACCAACCAGATCAGATAATAAATCTTTAGGTATATGGCCAATCCTCTATTAAGGATGGGATGTTACCCATGGCAACCAATCAGAATCTATTGGTTCTTTATTTTGCACCTTCTAGAAGATAATAGATAGAATCTGATTGGTTGCTTATCCTATCTTCAATACAACTCCCATCTTAGTAAATATAGTCTTCATTGCCTCATCCATGGAAATCATTAGCTAGAGAACTACATCATCACCCACATGATGCCAGGTAGCCAATCAGCATGGACAGTTACCAGCCACCATTAAAATTGTTGTGCTAAAGAAGTTCATGGTTTAATTGGCTGCTGACAAAATGGTAAACTGATTGAAATACTAGATCTTATGATTATTTGTAAGATTTTAGATAATTTCCAACACCGCACAGACTGACAGGAAGGATTTACTAAAGCTTTCAGGTATACGGAAAACATACTTATTTAGATAAAAAAAGAGAAATCACAGGAAAAGGGAACTAGGGGCCCATTTGTCATTATATATTTGCAGCTAAATCCCCGAAAACACCCGGTTTCTGGGGTTAGCTGCAAATATTGAGTAACCCCCGGAATGTATCAGGAGGGACCGCAGCAGGAATTTCCGATCCCTGCTGCGATCCCGCCTGCACCGCCATCCGCCTCCCCCATAGGTTACTATGGGGGACGCCAAGCTGCCCGCCCGATGTATCAACATCGGCACCAGCACAACGCATCCCTGGGCTACCACCATTCTAATATAGGCCTATGGATCACACTGCCTTTGGGGCAGTGCGGTCAGCGGGGTCAGCAGGGGTCTGCGCTAATCAGCATCAGCCAATCAGAGCCCTGTCCCTGTAAGAGGGGGATGATGCAATGCGTTCCTGGGCAGTAATATTCCACCCAGACCGGACTGTAAATGCCATCATTGATAAATGGGCCCTCTAGGAGCGGCAGGTAGAGGACGAAAGCAAAGGTCGAGTCCTGTTATCCTTAGTCGAGGAAGGACTGTGCTTAACCACAACAGGGGACTATGCACAGTGTTAATGATGAGATTCCGGAATGTACAGTAACCACATTAGCATAACACCAGAAAGGAAAAGAAACCACATTGCATATATGACCACAAGGAATAGTGTACAGTACGCTACCATCTTGTACAGTGAATCAGCCATACACTGGATCTTATATGATCAAAGGCCATATACTTAATGTAGACATATTAGGGCCCTTATATGGTCTCATCTTTGTTTACTCGATGGAAGAAAATATTTGATTCAGAAGCAGAACAGTTAATAAAAAAAATCCAGTATATTAAAGCACGAGGATGATCAGGGTAACAGAAGAGCCAAAAAACATTGACATTTCAGGCGGGGAGAAGGAAAGCACTGCGGGGAACAAGTGATCTTTATGGGATAGACATTAAAGTGTGTACATGCGTATACAGGATCCATATATCATGCACTGACAGGATTGCATGGTTATACACTAGCACTTGTACAGTAACCTAGCAACACACACATCATATAGTAAATAGTGAGAATGATAGCAGACACACCTAGTACATTCATACAGATATTGCTCTTTGTCGGATTAATGAACGGATGTGATTTCGGCGTCAGTTCATCTCTGCAAGTGACTGTCAGGTTGGGGATTGAAATGTTCATTAAGAAAAATACATGTTGCAGGGTTCTGAATGTCAGTGCAGCCCTGCAGGATGTGTAGGTCATATACATTGCTTTTTAACTATTTCATTTCCAGAGTCTGCACCTTATACTGAGACCTGTCTATTTATTTGGCACATAAAGGAATGAAGATATAAATGTAAGTGCAGCATTCTGAGACATCCATTCATCACTAAAATGATTATATGTGAAGTACTTACACACACACAAACACACACACACACACACACACACACACACACACATACATACATCCACATCACCCACCACACCCACTCCTCAACCTATCTTCCATTACTCTGGTGTGAGGACATCTGCATTGCCTCAGTGTAATCTAGATCATGGTAGGCCCCTGTCACAGAGTATTTAAGGTGACATGGATCAGCATTGCTTCAAGCATCTATGATGTGCCGTATGCATGCTTGGAATGTTTTTTTGCGTGTTTTATCCCCATGGGCCTCATCCCACCCCTATGTCACAGTCCATCTTCTTACCTCCCTATCATGGTGGAGTGCTGCTGAACTGCAGCCTCCAGCAGGCGCTCCAGGATAGTCCACTCGCCCATCACGTCCACCTCTTGCCCCGCCGTGCTCACTTCGGACACCGGAGAGGAACGTACCGGCCCCCCTCTCCAACCACTTTTCCCTACTACCGGTCTCCTCCTCCTCCTAATTTTTACCGATCACTCCTTGGCATCATCATAATCAGTGGGGGACGGGGAGAACCAGAACTCCCCTCCTCCTCCTCCTCTCTGCCCCGAGTATGTCCTCAGCTCACCCCAAACCTTCGATATTGGGCAGGTAGCATTTCCCTGACACCGGTCTTGTACCCCAGGAGATGGCCGATAACAGTCCTGCTACTCCGAAAAAATGTCCTCCTCCTTCTCCAGATGTAGCCCTAAGCCTAAAATCAATAGCTATCCAGGAATAACGAATGACAATGGTCCGTTGTTGCAGCAGTTAACCCTTAGCGAGCACCTGTTCCGTTAATAGCAATACTGCCTTTGCTTGTCTGACAATCCCCCTCTGCTCATGTGTGTCTTTGCTGCCCCCTTGCTTACAACTCTGTCTCCACCTTCCTTAGACAGGTCGCTGTCCAGTGCTGAAACAGCTGCTGGTCCAGATTTGGTTCCTTGTGTGCCAATGATTAGCATCAATTCCAGGTTATCTCTGCCTCCCTGCCATCTCCTCTGCTTCTCTCGCCTTTCCAGCCGCCTGCCCCCCATTCATTCCCTGAGACTACCTGCTGTCTCCCCTCCTCTTCGTGTGTCATAGCATCCCTCTGTCTTCTACCTTTCTCTGCCCACCCCCCCTGCCTCTTTTCTCTTTGTCTCCCCCTCACTCTTTTTAGATCCCTCCCCCTTAGAATCTTCCACAGTGTGATCTCCCTCGGTCACTTTCTCCCACACTTGCACTCTCTATCTCGCGCTAATTCTGTCTCTCTACCACATGCTGATGTCTCGGTTAATCCGGATAAATGACTCTTTCTCTATTGGATGGGAGGAGATTTTCTGCCATATTATAAGCTGATTTCATCCTGCATCTTTCCCCAGTCAGAGGAATGGCCTGTGTGTATAGGAATGTGAGCGAGCAACTGAATGAGCCCTGGATTATGGCTGCTGGATGTCTCAGAGACCTCGGTCTAGCCTTCTATCTGATTCTCTGTGGTCCCTGCATGGCCTACCCTGCTCCTATTTCTGTTCTACCTTCGTTTCCTTTGCAGTATACATATAACCAGCCTTTTGTTCTCTAGTCCCTAATTCTATCTTTGTCCCCACCCTATTATCTGCATGTACACCACCCTCTTACTCCCCATGTCCTCACTCTTTGCTCTGGTCCCCCCACCCTTTCTCCCCACAGTGATATATAACTCGTCCTAATACAATAACAGTTCACATCCACCTGTGTAAAAGCACATTATTGATTTTCTATATTATTATTGGACCTTTTCATTTATTGTTTTGAATTCATTAAGGTCTAGTCAATAATACAGATTCAGCCACATACTCTGACTGGTTAATGTCACCTTATAGTCATTCAAAATATCTTCGGACTTGTGTGGGGGGTGTGGGGTGCCATGGGCGAATCAGGTTATAGATAATTTCTATTAGATATATGCTTCTATGCATGGAAATGTGTAAGGTTTGTGTTTTCTTTATATACCTATATATTGGGAATGGCTGATAGATAGATAGATGGATAGTTCTGTCCCTACAGGAGAGGGTCATGTATGCTTTAACATCAACATTAGCATGCAATATTTCTTTAGCATTAATGTAAAATAAACTGTCAAATTTAAATATAAAACCAAAGCTATTTGCCACTGGCATGGCATAAATGTTTGCTAGCTTTTTAGAGAAATGTTACCCTCAGAGTCCAGAGTCCACGATCATAACATAGCAGTATAAACAGTGTATGGGGCAGATGTATTAAGCCTGGAGAAGGGGATAAAGCATACCTCCCAACATGCCCCTCTCCAGGAGGAACAGAATGCTCTATTCCTGGACTTTCCTCTTAATTAATGATTGCCATCATCTGTTGTGGAACACCTTTCTTATCCATTATTAACCTGTTTAAACCAGGTGATGGCAATCATAAAAAAGAGCATTGTGCCCCTCCTGCAATGGGTCATGTTGGGAGGTATGGATAAAGAAGTGATAAAGCAGTGATAATTGCAAGGTGATAACTAGAGATGAGCGCCGTGGCCGAAGATTTGGATTTCGATTTGCCACTGTGATTTGGATTTGGCTTTGTTAAACTGGGGTGAAAGGGTTTGAATTTGATTTTTTACAAAAGTGGTAAAAAAAACGCCCAAATCGCATAAATTTTTGCAATTTTTTGGCCCTAGAGTAATATTAACCTCAATACCATTAATTTCCATCCCTTTTTACACAATTTTGACCACAATGTTGTTTTCATTTAATTTATTTTTATTGTGCAGCTTGTATAATGCTGCGTGGAGGCTGAACAATCACGCACGGAACTTCTGACAGTATACTATGGGTGCAGTACACTACACACAAACAATAAAGAAGAGAAAAATTGAATTTTTTTTTGTAGTTTAATATCTTAATTTATATTTAATGCGCAGCTTGTATAACGCTGCATGGACGCAGAACAATCACACACGGAACTTATGGTGTATACTATTGGGGTGCAGTATACACCAAAAAAATAAAGAACAGTTAAATGTATTTTTATATTGTATTTTTTTTTATGGACGGGGCTTGCATAAAACTGCGTGGAGGCAGAACAATCACTCACTTGTTCTGACAGTAGTATATGGTGTATTGGATTGCAGTGCAGCACACCACACACCACAAAAAGTTTTAAAATGAAAAGCTGACTGACATCCTGCCTGTGTACTACTGTACCCCACTACACTGACTGGCAGCCTGCCTAACACACGACCAGTACAATTACTACAATATAAATATATATATATTATATATACGTTGGCAGTACAGATGGTGTAATGGTTAGCATTACTGCCTCACAGCACTGAGTACATGGGTTCAATACCCACCATGGCCCTAACTGTGCGGAGTTTGTATATTCTCCCCGTTCTTGCGTGGGTTTCCTCTGGGTACTCTGGTTTCCTCCCACAATCCAAAAATATACAGGTAGGTTAATTGGCTCCCCAAAAATAAATTAACCCTAGAATGTCTGTGTGCATGTACATGTGGTAGGGAATATAGATTGCAAGCTCCACTGGGGCAGGGACTGATGTGACTGTACAACTATACTCTGTGCTACGTAATATATGTGCGCTATATAAGAAACTGTTAATAAATAATAAATAGATATATAATATTTAACCCAGCACAATCCTCAGCACACAAACCCCTCTGCACTGCACATGTTACACGGCTAAGGTCAACAGGGCTGGAAGGTTGACACAAGCATTAGTTCGACAATGGGACGGTCGACAGTCAAAAAGTCAACATGAGTTTTTCACGTTTTTTTGAGTCAACATGTGCCGACAAGCGGAATTTCATGCCCTACCACCAGGCTGTGGAGGCAGAATAGAATAGTGTGCCCGAAGTATGGCGAGCGCCATGCGAGGGGACGTGGTACATTTTTACGGTGTCCATGTCGACTTTGTTGACATTCGGGCCGAAAACTTGAAAAAATCATGTCAACCTAATACTTGTGACCATCCAACCCTGTCAACCTTAGCCATGTTTCATGTGTCAACATAAGCCATGTCGATCTTCAGTGGTCAAGCCACTACATGTCGAACTAATGACCCATAGCCATTCCAGTGTGTGCAGTCTTTCTGGAGTCTTGTGTACTTTAGCTACTAGATCAAGACCAGATCCCCTATAGATAAATATGGTGCAATAGGATAATGTAGATTTAGAACAGCATAGCTAGAGCCCAGTCCAAGATATCCAGAAAAAGAAAACAGTAGATGCCCCCAGAATAATTTAATTGGTTCAAATAGCATTTAAAAATATTTTAATGCAATTATTACCAAAACAAAAGTGGTGTCTTACATGCTGGGGTGACAACAGAGGGCAGAAGGGGTCCTCTGAGTTGTATCCCTGGCCCTGAAATGTGACCACACCTCCATGATGTGACCACGCCTCCATGATGTGACCAAGCCCCATGATGAGACCACACCCCATGATGAGACCACGCCTCATGATGAGACCATGCCCCCTAATGGTGTGACAATGCTATTCTAAATTAAGCTGCGCTTTGTGTCAGCTGAGAGTTCTAGCATTTATGGTGGAAAGTCTAGTTGTGAAATAGCGCAGTCCCACATGGATAATGGTTTCATTTCAGGACTGGAAATCTGATTTGATGCAATTATTGAGGAAGGACTTTGTACAGTAAAGAAAATCCGAAGCTTTGTCACCGATGCGTATGTTGACAATACTATGTGGGGTAGCAACTGTAGGGATGTACATAATCTCTAATAAAGGGATGTATTAAGCCTGGTGAAGAGATAAAGTGGAAGGAGATAACGCACCAGCATATCACCTAGGTTTGAAAAATGGCAGTTAGGAGTTAATTGGTTGGTGCATTATCGCCTTCCACTTTATCATCAATTTATCTCTTTGCCAGGCATAATACATCTGCCACAGAATTTGTTATAAGGATCAGTAGGGGGATACAGATAGCTGACAGATAATGTCTACGTCGACACATAAGGTGGACATGCACAATGTCAACATTAACAATAGGTCAGCACAAGGAAAGGTACAACATGGAAATGGCCGACATGAGTTTTTTATGAATTTTGTATTATTTTGGAGTTTTTCATACTTTACCATCCTCCTGAAAGTGGAGAAATGCACCTGGATGAAAGCATTTTGGACAAAGCGAGCCGTGCGAGGAGATGTGATACACTATTTAGTTGTCTGTATGCTTAGACGTCGACATTGACACCAACATTTTTAGAAAAGCTTATGTCAACTGTTTTGTGTAGACCTTTTCCACGTGGGCCACGATTAGAAATGTTGGGGCCCGGGACTGACCTTCAGATCGGGGGGATGCGGTCATTTGGTCTACAGCATGATGGTTGACAGTCATTAGGTCGACATGGGTCTAGGTCTACATGGTTCTAGGTCGAAAGGTCATTAGATCGACAGGTCATTAGTTCGACAGTGTCTAGGTCCACAGTCAAAAAGGTTGACATGGGGTTTTTACACTGTTTATTGCGCTAACATGTGCCGACAGGCGGTATTTCTTGCCCTACCATCCACTAGGGTGTGGTGGGAGAATAAAATTGTGTGCCGAGCGTAGTGAGGCACCGTGCCCGAAGCATTGCGAGCGATGCGAGGGGATGCGGTGCACTTTAAACTGTGTCCATGTCGACTGTGTTGACATTGGAGTAAAAAAATGTCGACCTCTTGACTGTTGACCTAGACACTGTCGAACAAATGACCTGTCGAACTAATGACCTTTCGACCTAGAACCATGTCGATCTTTTCCCATGTCGACCTAGACCCATGTCAACATTTTCCCATGTCGACCTAATAGTGTCAACCTAATGACTGTAGACCAAATTATCCCAACCCAGTCCGGGCCCCCAGCGGCACACCCACACCCCCCGCGCGCGCACCTGCCCGCCCGCCCGCATGCACTGTGGCCATCCATCTGTTGTGAAACTACACATCCCAGCATGCCTTGCTATAGTTAGCATTCCCTAAGAGCAAAACTGTGGCAAGGCATGATGGGACTTGTGGTTTCACAACAGCTGGAGGGACAGAGTTTGGACATGCCTGATGTAATGGTTAAACAGCAATTGCTGTATGCCCAGAAACTCTCAGTGTGCGGCTTGGCCCATTTATGGCGGCAACTTAATAGAAATTGTTGATGAGTTACGTAGGCCCTTTATAACTTCCCGGCCCCTCCTATCATATTTGGAGGCTTGAGATGCAAATCATTATCTTGCAACCTGTTACATTTATGCCTAGGGGGAAGAGAAGAGAAACAATGGCAACACTACTGAATGGGGGAATTCTACAAGATGATTTGGTATACGCTCATTAGGTCAAAAGGTCGACATGCATTAGTCAGCCACTGAAGGTAGACACATGAAAAGGGTTGACATGGTTTTAGGTCGACAGGATCATTAGGTCAATACAAGTATTAAGTCGACATTGGGAAGATCGACAGTCAAAAGCTTGACATGGGGTTTTTCATTTTTTTGGTGATGGTAGTTCATGCCCTACCATCCTCAAGGGCGTGGTGGGAGAATGGCTGAAGCATGGCGGGCACAGCGGTGCACCAATACGGTGTCCATGTCAACTGTGTCGACATTTGGGAGAAAAAAAAACACGAAAATCCCATGTCGACCTTTTGACTGTCAACCTTCCCAAAGTTTACTTAATGCTTGTGTCGATCTAATGACCCTGTCGACCTATAGCCATGTCGACCTTTTTCATGGGTTAAGTCTGTCGACCTTCTGTGGTCGACCTAATGCATGTCAAACTTTGTTTGGTCGACCTAATGACCCGTCCCCGATGATTTACTAGAAAGTAGGTAAAATCCTATTACTAGAATATTTGAATATACAGCATCTGTTAACATCTGCATCCCACAAATAAGGAGATGCTGTTGAATTGTGGAATTTACATATATGCATATTATCCCATCTCCATCTTGAGGAAGGATTTATTCCACTCTTATCTCAAGGTCAGCAGATGTTTCTTCCTCAGCACCGAAAAGTCAGTGTTTCTCCCGCTAAACCTCTCTAGGATATAAATAATTATCCTGATTGGTCTGAAGCGAGGGGTCTTTTTAAAGACGTTTTCTAATTTTAGTACCAAACTAGCAATTCTTTCACTCTGTCAGGACGCCAAAGCTGATTTGGCAGCATCCAGAGAGATTATTAAAGAAGGAATTTAGCAGAGAAATCTGGTCGAAATCCATTTGAGAAGAATTTGCACTGATTGTCGCCATTCACAAAGTGCTCTCCGCGTACATAAGATATACTTATTCCACAAGGCACAGCTGACGTTTATCAGGGTGACTGGCGACGAGCGCTGACCTTTTTCATCTTTCGCTTTTAAGATTCTTTTCATGTTGTAGCCTTTGGGGGTTTTTTAGTTTTAGAAAAAATTTTTTCTCTAAAACTATTTATCAGATATTCGATTATTTTTGTTTGTGTATTTTCCCAGGAATGGTTTATATTAATGTCTGTCCTTCTCACCGATCAGTAGCACTGTTTGGGGGGAAATTACTAAGATGGGAGTTCTATGGGCAACCAATCAGAATCTACTCCTTATTTATTAAGCCTCTTCTAGAAGATAATAGATAGTATCTAATTGGTTGCCCACACTGGCGTAACTATAGCTCCGCAGCCCCCGCGGTGGCGGGGAGGCGCAGAGAAAGTTTGGGCGCCGGGGGTCTGCGGGGCTATAGTTACCCGCCGCTGTCTGCTGGTACCTGCCTGCGTGCCGGCACAGTCCTGTCTCTCCCAGCGCTGGCTCCTGCTTCTATAATGAAAAGGGACACTTAGAAAATGGCTGCCGCCATACTGCAGACAGTTTTCTGTCTGCAGTATGGGGGCAGCCATTTTCTAAGAGTCCCTTTTCATTATAGCAGCAGGATCCGGCGCGCCGAGAGAGACGGGACTGTGACCGGAGATGCGGCTGCGGCTGGGCAGGTATGGGCATGGGGGGGCGCCGAGGGGAGGGGGAGTGGGAGAGGGGGCGGCAAAAAAATATGCGGCGGCGGGGCGCAAAAAAGATAGTTACGCCACTGGTTGCCCATAGCAACATCCCATCTGAAATAGAGCTCTCATCTTAGTATATTTCCCCCTTAGATCCCAGGGAGGAAATCCAAAAGGTCTTGAAAGGCTTTAGAAAAATAGGGGGTTATTCAATTCCAAATTTGTCTGCTGGGACGTTCCTGAAAGTCGGATTCAACCCGTTCCGACTGTAACTCCTTCTAATACCCGGTATAATATCACCTCTCTCCTCCCTCTAATACCCGGTATAATATCACCTCTCCTCCTCCTTCTAATACCCGGTATAATATCACCTCTCTCCTTCTAATACCCGGTATAATATCACCACTCTCCTTCTAATACCCGGTATAATATCACCACTCTCCTCCTTGTAATACCCGGTATAATATCACCTCTCTCCTCCTTCTAATACCCGGTATAATATCACCTCTCTCCTCCTTCTAATACCCGGTATAATATCACCTCTCTCCTCCTTCTAATACCCGGTATAATATCACCTCTCTCCTCCTTCTAATACCCGGTATAATATCACCTCTCTCCTTCCTCTAATACCCGGTATAATATCACCTCTCTCCTCCCTCTAATACCCGGTATAATATCACCTCTCCTCCTCCTTCTAATACCCGGTATAATATCACCTCTCTCCTTCTAATACCCGGTATAATATCACCTCTCTCCTTCTAATACCCGGTATAATATCACCACTCTCCTCCTTGTAATACCCGGTATAATATCACCTCTCCTCCTCCTTCTAATACCCGGTATAATATCACCTCTCTCCTCCCTCTAATACCCGGTATAATATCACCTCTCTCCTCCCTCTAATACCCGGTATAATATCACCTCTCTCCTCCTTCTAATACCCAGTATAATATCACCTCTCTCCTTCTAATACCCGATATAATATCACCTCTCTCCTCCCTCTAATACCCGGTATAATATCACCTCTCTCCTCCCTCTAATACCCGATATAATATCACCTCTCTCCTCCCTCTAATACCCGGTATAATATCACCTCTCTCCTCCCTCTACTACCCGGTATAATATCACCTCTCTCCTCCTTCTAATACCCGGTATAATCTCACCTCTCTCCTCCCTCTAATACCCGGTATAATATCACCTCTCCACCTCCTTCTAATACCCGGTATAATATCACCTCTCTCCTCCTTCTAATACCCGGTATAATATCACCTCTCTCCTCCTTCTAATACCCGGTATAATATCACCTCTCTCCTCCTTCTAATACCTGGTATAATATCACCTCTCTCCTTCCTCTAATACCCGGTATAATATCACCTCTCTCCTCCCTCTAATACCCGGTATAATATCACCTCTCCTCCTCCTTCTAATACCCGGTATAATATCACCTCTCTCCTTCTAATACCCGGTATAATATCACCTCTCTCCTTCTAATACCCGGTATAATATAACCACTCTCCTCCTTGTAATACCCGGTATAATATCACCTCTCCTCCTCCTTCTAATACCCAGTATAATATCACCTCTCTCCTCCCTCTAATACCCAGTATAATATCACCTCTCTCCTCCCTCTAATACCCTGTATAATATCACCTCTCTCCTCCTTCTAATACCCGGTATAATATCACCTCTCTCCTTCTAATACCCAATATAATATCACCTCTCTCCTCCCTCTAATACCCGGTATAATATCACCTCTCTCCTCCCTCTAATACCCGATATAATATCACCTCTCTCCTCCCTCTAATACCCGGTATAATATCACCTCTCTCCTCCTACTACCCGGTATAATATCACCTCTCTCCTCCTTCTAATACCCGGTATAATCTCACCTCTCTCCTCCCTCTAATACCCGGTATAATATCACCTCTCTCCTCCCTCTAATACCTGGTATAATATCACCTCTCTCCTCCCTCTAATACCCGGTATAATATCACCTCTCTCCTCCCTCTAATACCCGGTATAATATCACCTCTCTCCTCCCTCTAATACCCGGTATAATATCACCTCTCTCCTCCTTCTAATACCCGGTATAAAATCACCACTCTCCTCCTTCTAATACCCGGTATAATATCACCTCTCTCCTCCCTCTAATACCTGGTATAATATCACCTCTCTCCTCCCTTTAATACCCGGTATAATATCACCTCTCTCCTCCCTCTAATACTCGGTATAATATCACCTCTCTCCTCCTTCTAATACCCGGTATAATCTCACCTCTCTCCTCCCTCTAATACCCGGTATAATATCACCTCTCTCCTCCTTCTAATACCCGGTATAATATCACCTCTCTCCTCCCTCTAATACCCGGTATAATATCACCTCTCTCCTCCTAATACCCGGTATAATATCACCTCTCTCCTCCTTCTAATACCCGGTATAATATCACCTCTCTTCTCCTTCTAATACCCGGTATAATATCACCTCTCTCCTCCTTCTAATACCCGGTATAATATCACCTCTCTCCTTCCTCTAATACCCGGTATAATATCACCTCTCTCCTCCCTCTAATACCCGGTATAATATCACCTCTCCTCCTCCTTCTAATACCCGGTATAATATCACCTCTCTCCTTCTAATACCCGGTATAATATCACCTCTCTCCTTCTAATACCCGGTATAATATCACCACTCTCCTCCTTGTAATACCCGGTATAATATCACCTCTCCTCCTCCTTCTTATACCCGGTATAATATCACCTCTCTCCTCCTTGTAATACCCGGTATAATATCACCTCTCTCCTCTTTCTAATACCCGGTATAATATCACTTCTCTCCTCCCTCTAATACCCGGTATAATATCACCTTTCCTCCTCCTTCTAATACCCGGTATAATATCACCTCTCTCCTCCCTCTAATACCCGGTTTAATATCACCTCTCCTCCTCCTTCTAATACCCGGTATAATATCACCTCCTTCTAATACCCGGTATAATATCACCTCTCTCCTCCTAATACCCGGTATAATATCACCTCTCCTCCTCCTTCTAATACCCGGTATAATATCACCTCTCTCCTCCTTGTAATACCCGGTATAATATCACCTCTCTCCTCTTTCTAATACCCGGTATAATATCACTTCTCTCCTCCCTCTAATACCCGGTATAATATCACCTTTCCTCCTCCTTCTAATACACGGTATAATATCACCTCTCTCCTCCCTCTAATACCCGGTTTAATATCACCTCTCCTCCTCCTTCTAATACCCGGTATAATATCACCTCCCTCTAATACTCGGTATAATATCACCTCTCTCCTCCTTCTAATACCCGGTAAAATCTCACCTCTCTCCTCCCTCTAATACCCGGTATAATATCACCTCTCTCCTCCTTCTAATACCCGGTATAATATCACCTCTCTCCTCCCTCTAATACCCGGTATAATATCACCTCTCTCCTCCTAATACCCGGTATAATATCACCTCTCTCCTCCTTCTAATACCCGGTATAATATCACCTCTCTCCTCCTTCTAATACCCGGTATAATATCACCTCTCTCCTCCTTCTAATACCCGGTATAATATCACCTCTCTCCTTCCTCTAATACCCGGTATAATATCACCTCTCTCCTCCCTCTAATACCCGGTATAATATCACCTCTCCTCCTCCTTCTAATACCCGGTATAATATCACCTCTCTCCTTCTAATACCCGGTATAATATCACCTCTCTCCTTCTAATACCCGGTATAATATCACCACTCTCCTCCTTGTAATACCCGGTATAATATCACCTCTCCTCCTCCTTCTAATACCCGGTATAATATCACCTCTCTCCTCCTTGTAATACCCGGTATAATATCACCTCTCTCCTCTTTCTAATACCCGGTATAATATCACTTCTCTCCTCCCTCTAATACCCGGTATAATATCACCTTTCCTCCTCCTTCTAATACCCGGTATAATATCACCTCTCTCCTCCCTCTAATACCCGGTTTAATATCACCTCTCCTCCTCCTTCTAATACCCGGTATAATATCACCTCCTTCTAATACCCGGTATAATATCACCTCTCTCCTCCTAATACCCGGTATAATATCACCTCTCCTCCTCCTTCTAATACCCGGTATAATATCACCTCTCTCCTCCTTGTAATACCCGGTATAATATCACCTCTCTCCTCTTTCTAATACCCGGTATAATATCACTTCTCTCCTCCCTCTAATACCCGGTATAATATCACCTTTCCTCCTCCTTCTAATACCCGGTATAATATCACCTCTCTCCTCCCTCTAATACCCGGTTTAATATCACCTCTCCTCCTCCTTCTAATACCCGGTATAATATCACCTCCTTCTAATACCCGGTATAATATCACCTCTCTCCTCCTAATACCCAGTATAATATCACCTCTCCTCCTCCTTCTAATACCCGGTATAATATCACCTCTCTCCTCCTTCTAATACCCGGTATAATATCACCTCTCTCCTCCTTCTAATACCCGGTATAATGTCACCTCTCTCCTCCCTCTAATACCCGGTATAATATCACCTCTCTCCTCCTTCTAATACTCAGTATAATATCACCTCTCCTCCTCCTTCTAATACCCGGTATAATATCACCTCTCTAACTCCCATACCCGGTAAAACATCTCCTCTCTCCCTCCCATACCCGGTATAACATCTCCTCTCTCCCTCCCATACCCAGTATAACATCTCCTCTCTCCCTCCCATACCCAGTATAACATCTCCTCTTTCCCTCCCATACCCGGTATAACATCTTCTCTCTCCCTCCCATACCCAGTATAACATCTCCTCTCTCCCTCCCATACCCAGTATAACATCTCCTCTTTCCCTCCCATTCCCAGTATAACATCTCCTCTCTCCCTCCCATACCCAGTATAACATCTCCTCTTTCCCTCCCATACCCAGTATAATATCTCCTCTCTCCCTCCCATACCCGGTATAACATCTCCTCTCTCCCATACCCAGTATAACATCTCCTCTCTAACTCCCATACCCAGTATAACATCTCCTCTCTCCCTCCCATACCCGGTATAATATCTCCTCTCTCCCTCCCATAGCCGGTATAATATCTCCTCTCCTTCCCATACCAGGTTAACATATCCTCTCTTCTTCCCATACCCGGTATAATGTTCCTCTCTCCTTCCCATACCCGGTACAACATCTCTCTCCTTCCTATACGCGGTATAATATCTCCTCTCACTTCTTCATATTCTGATATTGTATCTCCTATCTCCTCGTCACACCCGATATAATATCTCCTTTCTCCTCCTAATACCCGGTATAATATCTCCTCTGTCCTTCTCGTTCCCGGTATAATATCTCTTCTCACCTCTTCATATCCTGATATTATATCGCCTTGTCATACCCAATATTATATACACTATAAGAACTCCCGTTCTTGGTGTAATATCTTCTTACCTATTATATACACTATAAGAAATCTCCTCCCTGTACTTGGTGTAATATCTTCTTACCTATTATACAGTATACACTATTTGAACTCCCCTCCCTGTAGTTGGTATAATATCTCCATCTCCCCCTCATATACAGGGCCGGCTAGGCCCGCCACTAGGCAGCTCTAGGCATTTGCCTGCCTAGGGCGCTGGCCACTGGAGGGCGGCAGTTTGCAGGGGGGTCCGTGCCGCGGGGGTAACTGCGGCGCTGTGTATTAAGCTGGCGGCGCCGGGGTCCCTGCAGTGACTAGCAAATAACTAGCGCAATCCGCCGGGCGGCGGCGCGGGAAGCGCTGCTGGATTTGAAAATACTTGCCGCACGCTGATTGGCTGACGAAGGGCTACCTAAGTCTGAAAGCGCGCTAAAGCCTATCACTGCTGCCGACTGGATTCCTCGGCCGCCCAATGTCCTTTGAGAGATTTTATACCCATTGTGGGTGATAGGCGATTTTAATTCTAAAAAATTGTGAGTGTGTCCAATAAATGTCATTTTTACTTACAATGTTGCACTAGATGTCATTTTTTAAAAAGTCTTCCTAGGATGCCTTTGATTGAAAGACCCTTTTATATGCCAATCAAATTGCATTTCCATGTGAGCACATACAATTACCATTAAATTGGCCACTTTTTTTTACAATATTTGCACAATGGTCTGTTTCTTTCTCCCAAGTTGTAGGGTTACTTGGTTATGAAAGTGATCCTTTTAAAAAATTGTGTAAGTGTATTGTATAATTGTTTTCGCCAGGGTTGCACAATAACTTTTTTTGGTAGCTAGTTATTTCCTAATCACTGCAGGGACCCCGCCAGCTTAATACACAGCTCCGCAGGTATCCTTGCGGCACGGTCCCCCCTGCCTGCTCCAGTCTCTGCACCTCCGCTCATCTCCATCTGGGGGGGACGAACTCAACCAGACGGCGCAGCAGGTACCCCTCAGGCCCCCGCACCCCCCCCCCTCCTCGCAATCCCCCCCCCACACACACCCCCCCTCCGGACCCTCGTCTCCCCCCCTTCTCATCTGGGGCGCTCCGATGCCTTGCACCGGCCCTGCTCATATGATATTATGTCTCCTGTCTTCTAGCACATGGTATACAGTATTCTCTCTCTTCACCACACATGTCCCCAGCAGTGCATGAGTTAACTGGTAACAGTCATCTGGTGGGTGGAATGATGTTATTCCTTGTGATCTCCCCTCGTATCACAGGTACAGAGGTCCTGGGGGAATTTACTGACAGATATTTAATTGATATAATCATGGAAGAGCCCACTGCCAGATACAGGGAGGTGTAGGAAGGGAGATGTGTATGTGTTGGGGGTATAAACTATAAACCCTTGAGCTCCTTGTTACTAAATGCATCTGTATAATTCCCCTAGAAAATGCGCTATACTCATACTGTCATGTGACGTCGCTCTATGATGTCCCCATACAGGATAATAAAGCCTCACCCATACTCATGCAATAGCCCTGCAGTATACTTCCGTGTGACCATTGGCTCCCTCTTCTATTTCAGTACCAATGTCACACACAGCTCTGTCACTACCTCACCATCCAGTCCCACATGTACACGTGTGTCACTACATCTTACCCGCAGTCTCCTTTGCTGTTCCTGCCCTGTTCTAGTACTGGCACAGCCAGAGGCGTAACTAGAGCTTTCTGGACCTCATAGCAATAATTGTAAGGGCCCCCCACCCCATGAAAAAAACATACTCTGCTGCAGGCTCACCTCTTCACCATTACACTGGTGCAGTACAAGTTTTCATATGCTGGAGGGGACTGAGAGATGCAGGACAATATGGAGGAGATAGGTGAAAGGTGGTATTATTTATTTATTAACAGTTTCTTATATAGCGCAGCATATTCCGTTGCGCTTTACAAAGGAGACAGTGATACAAAAAAACAGGGTATTTACAGACAGTCAAAATGTAGGAGGGCCCTGCTCGCAAGCTTACAATCTATAGGGAAATAGACATTGATACATAAGGATAGATACTGTATTCTTTATTGCATCGATTCCACCAGAATGCAAGGTTCTATGACTGGTTCTGGAATTTGATAAGCTTGCCTGAAGAGATGAGTTTTTAGGGAACGCTTATAGGTTTGGAGACTTGAGGAGAGTCTTATTGTGCTTGGGAGGGCATTCCACAGAGTGGGTGCAGCCCGTAGAAAGTCCTGCAGTCGGGAATGGGAGCGAGTAATGAGTGTGGATGAGAGACGCAGATCTTGGGAGGAGCGTAGAGGTCGTGTTGGATGATATTTTGAGATAAGAGAAGATATGTATGTTGGTGTAGTTTGGTTTATGGCTTTGTGTGTAAGTAAAAGAATTTTGTATTGAATACGGTAGAATACAGGTAACCAATGAAGTGACTGACAGAGTAGCTTTGCAGACGATGAACGTTGGGCTAGGAAGATTAGCCTTGCAGCTGCATTCATAATGGACTGTAGTGGTGAGAGTCTGTATTGGGGAAGGCCAATAAGGAGACTATTGCAATAATCAATGCGTGAGATGATGAGAGCATTGATTAGAGTTTTTGCAGTGTCTTGTGTAAGGTAAGGGCGAATTTTAAATATGTTTTTTTAGGTGCATGTGGCATGATTTTGAGACATATTGAATGTGGGGTACAAAGGAAAGTTCTGAGTCAAGGATAACACCTAGGCAGCGAGCTTGAGAGGTAGGAGTGATTGTCATCTTCTCAACAGCGATAGAGATATCAGGTAGGTAACTACTATTTATTGGCGGAAATATAATTAATTCTGTTTATGAGATATTAAGTGGTATGGAGGGGATAGAGAGATGCAGGGTGCTAGGGAAGGGATAGAGAGACGCAAAGCGGTATGGAGGGGATAGAGAGATGCAGAGTGGTAGGGAGGTGACAGTTAGATACAGGGTGGTAGGGAGGTGACAGTTAGATACAGGGTGGTAGGGAGGGGATAGAGAGATGCAAAGCGGTTTGGAGGAGATAGAGAGACGCAGGGCAGTATGGAGTGGATAGAGAGATGCAGGGCAGTAGGGAGGTGACAGTGAGATGCAGGGCAGTAGGGAGGTGACAGTTAGATGCAGGGTGGTATGGAGGGGACAGAGAGATGCAGGGTGGTAGGAAGGTGAAAGTTAGATGCAGGGTGGTAGGGAGGGGATAGAGAGATGCCAAGCGGTATGGAGGGGATAGAGAGACGCAGGGCAGTATGGAGGGGATAGAGAGACGCAGGGCAGTAGGGAGGTGACAGTGAGATGCAGGGCAGTAGGGAGGTGACAGTTAGACGCAGGGTGGTAATAAACACTAATAATCACAAATTACATACATACATACAAGTGGGGTAATTAATACCACTTTTACACTGCCGCAAAACCCTGGGTCTTCGGCGGGTCAGACCAGGGTCAGCGGCGGTGTAAATGGGACACGCCATTTCCCTTTACACGGGACTTCAGGACATGGGTAGTACATGGCTAGGACCTGGGTAGAGGGTGGTGTAAACGGGTAAACCAGATCATCTGACCCGCCTCCTGTTTACATTAATGGGGGACGTACAACCTGCGGACCGCAGCGTCTGCAGGTTGGATGGGGGGCACACACAGCCTGCGCTGCTGTCTGCTATACTCTGCACACATCAGCGGAGGAGGTGAATGGATTCCTGTGTGTGGCATTTATTCACCTCCCGGACAAGGGCTGGGGGGGTGCACGGGGCCTGGGGGCAGCCCAGCAGATTACCTTAGTGCTGGGCTTGCCCCCAGCACAGCGGTCCAGGTCCCAGCAGCGGCAATCAGCACTTGGAGATGATGTCATCTCCAAGCGGCAGCTGGGGGATGCGGCGGTGTAAAAGGGAGCAAACGCCGGGTCGCACCCGGCTTGAAGCGGGATCAAAAACCCGGGTGCGACCCAGCATTTTCAGTATAAAAGGGGTATAAATATAGCAATAAAACATTTACTCACCCCAGACTGCCTGCAGCTGCTCCACTGAAACTTCCAGTCTGCCAGACTGTCCCTGGTCGTGCTAGGCTGGCAGACTAGGATTTAGTTACCACTTCAGTGATTGTGCCATGGTCATCTCAACTGGTCCCCCCTGAATGTAGCATACCCTGCTTCTGCTGACCACCCCCCATCCGCCCGTGCATCAGCGGTCACATGGCCCCCTGACCAGCCGGTGCCCTGACATCAGTGCCGTGGTCCCCCTTAACAATCTGCTGCCCGCTGCGCTGCATGGCATAAGCGTCACCCAGACCAGCACCCACACAGGCTGCAGCCCGGCCCGGCATCAGCGTCTCCTGGACCCACCACCCAGCACAGGCCACAGTGTCTCCGTTGCGCTTTACAAAGGGGACAGTGATACAACAAAACAGGGTATTTACAGACAGTCAAAATGTAGGAGGGCCCTGCTCGCAAGCTTACAATCTATAGGGAAATAGGCATTGATACATAAGGATAGATACTGTATTCTTTATTGCATCGATTCCACCAGAATGCAAAGGTTCTATGACTGGTTCTTTAATTTGATAAGCTTGCCTGAAGAGATGAGTTTTTAGGGAACGCTTATAGGTTTGGAGACTGGAGGAGAGTCTTATTGTGCTTGGGAGGGCATTCCACAGAGTGGGTGCAGCCCGTAGAAAGTCCTGCAGTCGGGAATGGGAGCGGGTAATGAGTGTGGATGAGAGACGCAGACCTTGGGAGGAGAGTAGAGGTCGTGTTGGATGATATTTTGAGATAAGAGAAGATATGTATGTTGGTGTAGTTTGGTTTATGGCTTTGTGTGTAAGTAAAAGAATTTTGTATTAAATACGGTAGAATACAGGTAACCAATGAAGTGACTGACAGAGTAGCTTTGCAGACGATGAACGTTGGGCTAGGAATATTAGCCTTGCAGCTGCATTCATAATGGACTGTAGTGGTGAGAGTCTGTATTGGGGAAGGCCAATAAGGAGACTATTTCAATAATCAATGCATGAGATGATGAGAGCATGGATTAGAGTTTTTGCAGTGTCTTGTGTAAGGTAAGGGCGAATTTTAAATATGTTTTTTTAGGTGCATGTGGCATGATTTTGAGACAGATTGAATGTGGGGTACAAAGGAAAGTTCTGAGTCAAGGATAACACCTAGGCAGCGAGCTTGAGAGGTAGGAGTGATTGTCATCTTCTCAACAGCGATAGAGATATCAGGTTGGTAACTACTATTTATTGGCGGAAATATAATTAATTCTGTTTTTGAGATATTAAGTGGTATGGAGGGGATAGAGAGATGCAGGGTGCTAGGGAAGGGATAGAGAGACGCAAAGCGGTATGGCGTATGGAGGGGATAGAGAGATGCAGGGTGGTAGGGAGGTGACAGTTAGATACAGGGTGGTAGGGAGGTGACAGTTAGATACAGGGTGGTAGGGAGGGGATAGAGAGATGCAAAGCGGTTTGGAGGAGATAGAGAGACGCAGGGCAGTATGGAGTGGATAGAGAGATGCAGGGCAGTAGGGAGGTGACAGTGAGATGCAGGGCAGTAGGGAGGTGACAGTGAGATGCAGGGCAGTAGGGAGGTGACAGTTAGATGCAGGGTGGTATGGAGGGGATAGAGAGATGCAGGGTGGTAGGGAGGTGACAGTTAGATGCAGGGTGGTAGGGAGGGGAGAGAGAGATGCCAAGCGGTATGGAGGGGATAGAGAGACGCAGGGCAGTATGGAGGGGATAGAGAGACGCAGGGCAGTAGGGAGGTGACAGTGAGACGCAGGGCAGTAGGGAGGTGACAGTTAGACGCAGGGTGGTAATAAACACTAATAATCACAAATTACATACATACATACAATTGGGGTAATTAATACCACTTTTACACCGCCGCAAAACCCTGGGTCTTCGGCGGGTCAGACCAGGGTCAGCGGCGGTGACACGCCAATTCCCTTTACACGGGACTTCAGGACATGGGTAGTACATGGCTAGGACCTGGGTAGAGGGTGGTGTAAACGGGTAAGCCATATCATCTGACCCGCCTCCTGTTTACATTAATGGGGGACGTACAACCTGCGGACCGCAGCGTCTGCAGGTTGGATGGGGGGCACACACAGCCTGCGCTGCTGTCTGCTATACTCTGCACACATCAGCGGAGGAGGTTAATGGATGCCTGTGTGTGGCATTTATTCACCTCCCGGACAAGGGCTGGGGGGGTGCACGGGGCCTGAGGGCAGCCCAGCAGATTAGGTATCCAGGTCCAGCGGCAATCAGCACTTGATGATGTCATCTCCAAGCGGCAGCTGGGGGATGCGGCGGTGTAAAAGGGAGCAAACGCCGGGTCGCACCCGGCTTGAAGCGGGATCAAAAACCCGGGTGCGACCCAGCATTTTCAGTATAAAAGGGGTATAAATATAGCAATAAAACATTTACTCACCCCAGACTGCCTGCAGCTGCTCCACTGAAACTTCCAGTCTGCCAGACTGTCACTGGTCGTGCTAGGCTGGCAGACTAGGATTTAGTTACCACTTCAGTGATTGTGCCATGGTCCTCTCAACTGGTCCCCCCTGAATGTAGCATACCCTGCTTCTGCTGACCACCCCCATCCGCCCGTGCATCAGCGGTCACATGGCCCTCTGACCAGCCGGTGCCCTGACATCAGTGCCGTGGTCCCCCTTAACAATCTGCTGCCCGCTGCGCTGCATGGCATAAGCGTCACCCAGACCAGCACCCACACAGGCTGCAGCCCGGCATCAGCGTCTCCTGGACCCACCACCCAGCACAGGCCGCAGCGTCTCCTTGACCCCCCCCCCCCCCCCCCCGCACAGGTCGCTGCCCTCCCCCCTCGCACAGGCCATCTGGACCAAACCCCCGTCTACTGCCTGGAATCTATACTGCGCTGACCCGGAAACCCTGCCCACCGCCATCGGTCACATGGCTGGCCGACAGCGGTTAGCTGGCACTGCTCTCCCGCTGGTCAAAGAGTTATATAAAGAAAGAAAAAACATCTGAATGGTGCAGGGGGTAGCTTGTGATTCTAGGCGAAGACCTGGAAAATGTGCACTGTTGGCAACCAAGTTTATAAAACACTGATCTTAGGGTTACCACCCGTCCGGGATTACTCCGGACAGTCCGGTAATTAACACCAGTGTCCAGTGTCTGGGCGGGTGTTGTTCCCGGACTATACATTGTCCGGGAACTGCACTGCCATTTGGTGGGGGAGAGGAGACGCGCCGAGACTCAGAGCGATAGTAGCCGCTGCGCGGACTTGCTTGTTGGACCTGCCTCGCGCATCAGTAGCTCTCAGTCTGGTGGCAGCCAATCAGGACTCAGGAGCCACCATTGCTGCTCCTGATTGGTTGCCCGGGCCACGAGCTCCGATTGGCTCACGAGGCGGTGCGAGATTTGAGATACCCGGCCCGACAAGTAGGTCCCTCACCGCAGCTATCTTCTTCTGCACAGTGAAGCCCCGCTTCAATGTGCCTGTCTGAAGGGTCACAAGCTTGCTCCCTCCTGCCCTGCTCCAAGAGGATGCAGCCACTGGTGCCCCTTACAGCGGTGTGTGAGCTGCCCACTGGAGGCGTGCAACAGGAGCAGTGCACCAGCATGGCTGCAGCAGTGCCTGCTGGGCTGCAGTGGGGCACCCTAGAGCAGAGGAAACACAATGGAGAGAACCTCTATCACCAGATACCTGTGGAATGTGCAACAGGTGCCCTCAGAAGTGCACAGGTTCTGTGACCCCCAGCTACCTGCCCTCCGCAGGAAGAAGCTGCTGAGAAGCTTGGAGGATCAGTCAAGCTGTCAGCGCTTGCAGATCCTGTTCTCTTTCTCTGTGCCCAGTCATCAAGTGCTGCACCTGCTGTGCGCCCAGAACTTGCCCCTGGTGTCTGCAGGAGCTGTGAGTACAGGGCACCCATACATTGGTGCTTTTGGGTTCTTATATAACTTTAGCTAAACTGGCCACTTCTCTAGGAATGCAGATCACTGTAGCCTTTTTCATACAACTTAAAGTACATAGTAAACATGCTGCAGGCATAACATGCAATAGCAGTGCTGCTGCTGCATGGGTATTTCAGGTGTCTGATCTGCTAGCTTAAGACATATCTTGGGTGAGATGCACTTACATTCGCATTGATATTATCATTTTATCGTGTCTTTAATGCGCTGTTAATATTTTACGTTTCACCATATGCTCTAATTTTTCTATGGACATTACAGTGTGTGGCATAATGTGTAATGGGCATTACTGTGTTTGGCATAACGTGTAATGAGCATTACGGTGTGTGGCATAATGTGTAGTGGGCATTATGGTGTTTAATATAACGTGTAATTGCCATTACGGTGTTTGGCATAATGTATAATGGGCATTAGCGTGTATGGCATAACATGTAATGGGCATTATGGCATGTGGTATACTATGTAATGGGTGTGTGATGTGTAATCGCCATAACGGTGAAATATTTTGACACGTACTTTCCATATTATCCCTACTTTACAAAAAAACAAGTAATGGGCATCACGGTGTGTGGCACAACATGTCATGGGCATTGTGGTATACTGGGCCTTATTCTGATCGGAGCGGCCAAACGTGCGTACGTTCACAATTACCGCACGCTAGCCGTACGCGGCCGTTAGGGTTAAGCCCACCCACAAATCAGCCGCTTGCGTACGGGCAAAAATAACGTAGAAGGGGAGTGGTGTACAAATGAGCGTACGGCAACGTACGCGGCCGGCCCAGCCCTTACACTCCGACAACTGGCGTACGACTGAGCGTACGGCGCCGTCTACGGCCGTCTTTCCTCCGTCTCCCCACCGCCTTCTTGCGGCTATCTGAGCGTACGCCAGCTTGCACGGACGGGTCCCTATTGTTTTCAATAGAAAAGTCAGCTTATGTCACCGCTCGTGAGAGTGAGCGTACGTCCGTGTACGCTGACATACCCTTCACATATATGGACCTGCAAAGCTTGCCTTTCAACTATAATTATGAAAATTAATTAATTGATTGAATTAATTAATGTGCAAAATAGTGGCCATGGGCTTAAAACATTGCTGAAACATCCTTTGTAGGTGTTAGATGTGGTTTATGTTATTGTATCCTAAATACAAAACCTATGTTAGTATTAGAGTGAACACGTTGACACATGTCGACTTGTGTAGATTGAGTGTGCTACTGCGTAAAGTCTATGAAAGCAGGTAGTGAATGTGTCTGTTTATCAAATACCTACCTTAGCGTATAAAAAGATTCTTACCTTAAATTAAACAAACCTTTAAATGTGGAGAAGTATAGAAACATAAGCTTCCAATGTGTTTGCGTGCTGCATGTGTGGCTTGCAGGCAGTGAAATCATGGTTTGGAGTTAATAGACTGCAGCATTGCTTATTACATTCAGGTGTATGTGTTTAAGTACTAATCAGCGTTAATTAGCCAACTCAGGCGCACGCTGGCAAGCGGTATCTGTAGGAGTGGTTTTAGCTGGCGGTTGGCGGCCGCCTGTTTGGTGTCCGAAACGAACGGTGCCTTAGTCGATCGTGCGGTAGTAGCACCGCTCATTTCTGGTGCACACCCCCGTGTACGCCCATATTTACGCCCATTTTCCCTCATTATTTCGGCCGCTCCCATCAACACGCCCCTATGCCGCCCCATTACCCGTACGCTCGCGTACAGGTTTTTTCGCACGTTGAGACAACGGCCGTAAGCGTTGTGGAGTGTTCGCGCCGGCGCATTAGCGTATTTGCACATGCGCAGATCGTGAAAAAGCCCGGGACGTACGCGTACGGCCCGGACGCTCCAAGCAGAATAAGGCCCACTATGTAATGGGTGTGACCAATGTTCCCTTTAATTTTACGAAGGCTGTGTGCGGCAAAAGATATTGGCTGTGCAACTTTGGAAGGAAATTTCAATTTTTGTGCGTCACATAACGTATAAAAGCCTAGCTTTCGAGTTCTGTTGAGTTAATAAAGCAATTTGAATGTTTACAGACTTCACACACCATACATATAGGCTATAGCAGTGATTTTCAACCTTATTAAACTCGTGGCACACTAAACAAGATTTTAACCTTTGTGCGCTCAGTTGTAATGTCTGTGCGCGGGCTTGGTGAATTGTGTGCGCGCGAACACGCGCACAGCTTAGAGGGAACACTGGGTGTGACGTGTAATCAGCATTATGTTGAAAATAACACGGCATAACATGTAATGGGCATTGCAGTGTATGGCGTAACATGTAATGGGCATCACAGTGTGTGGCATAACGTGTAATGGGCATTACTGTGTGTGATGTAACATGTAACTGGCATTATGGTGTACAAAATCAAGAATGAAATTGAAGCAAAGGTTAAAAAACCAACAACATAATAAGGGTCAAGGGGCAGGGCTGGGGTGGGTAAATGGGTGGGCTGTGGGTGTGTCAAGGGGCGGGCCACTGTCCGGGAATCTCTCAACACAAAGGTGGTAACCCTAACTGATCTACATAAAGAGATAGGGATCCTATTCACTCACCTTTGCACTGTTAAGGGGTGTACACAAAATTAGATTTTGTCAGGAGATTTTGGTACTTGTGAGTTATCTGGGCGCCCGATTTCTAAATCGGGTCGGATCGGGCACATCGCATCGCATCGCATGCGACCATCGGATGCGATGACCCGATTTTTCCATAGGAATCAATGTTAAAATGGACTGAGTCCATTTTAACATGGAATTCAATGGGAAAAAGGGGTCCTTTTCATACTCCTACTATCCAAGTGGGCATGGAGTTGGATATAAACCTGTGGCGAGCGTAGCGAGCCACCGAGCCCGAAGCGTGGCGAGCGCAGCGAGCCCCGCGAGGGGACACAGAATACCGTCCCCCATTGATTCCTATGGAAAAATCGGGTCATCGCATCCGATGGTCGCATGCAATGCGATGCGATATCGCATCGCATCGCATCTGATTGTATGCCTTAACTTAAGGCATACAATCAAAAAATCGGGCGCCCAGATAACTCATAAGTACCGAGATTTTGACTAGCTAGGTTAGCGAAAATCTCCCAAGTTTTATCCTGCTTAGATACCGATGCTAAGTCAGAATCTCCTAGCATAAATAGACTGCAGGCAAGACAATTTTGACTAGATCATATAGACTATCATTAGTCAGACAAAATTGCTTAGTCAAAATTGGCCATTAGCCAAGATCTCACCGTGTGAACGGGGCTTACATTCTACATCATGCTGTGCCCTGTAGTAACTGTTAAAGGAGGAGTGCACCAATGCGCAGTCTCCTCAAAAATTGGCTCCTCTATGGAAACTTCATTCCTTAAACAAAATGGCTGCCGATAGTGTATCTGCGCATGCACAGCACCATCTAGCCCAGGGCTGGGCAATTGCGGCCCTCCAGATGTTGAGGAACTACACATCCCAGCATGCCTTGCATCAGTTTCAGCATGGCTACATAGCAAAACTAATGCAAAGCATCCTAGGATGTGTAGTTCCGTAACATCTGGAGGGCCACAATTGCCCAGCCCTGATCTAGCCACTGGATATGAGTAAGATGATGGAGAATGGAAGTCCTTCTCTTAGCTCCGAAGACCACCACTATAACTGCTGTTCTTGAGCCCTGCAGCGCCACCTTAGGAGAGGACAGTCCCTAGATGTGAGTTGTGATAGACCTTCTCTGCCACAGGCTCCGCACCATTGCTGATACTACCAGAATGTCAGTGAGCGTAACTGTAAATTCACATGTGCCCAAATAAACCAGGGCCTGGTTAAGCTCCTAGTGACCAATTTAAGAAGGATTGCATTTACAATGCGATCTGGGTGGATTATTTCCGAGGATCGCATTGCAATATGCGATCTTATTGCGGGGATGTATGTCCCTGCACACACAGGGATAGAAACATATAATTTGACGGCAGATAAGAACCATTTGGCCCATCTAGTCTGCCCCTTTTTTATTCTTCAGGTATTCTCAACCCTTTTTAATCCTTATTTCTTTGTAAGGATATCAATATGCCTATCCCAAGCATGATAAAATTGTTCTACTGTCTTAGCCTCTATCACCTCTGATGGGAGGCTATTCCACTTATCCACTACCCTTTCTGTGAAGTAATTCTTTCTAACATTTCCCCTGAACCTACCTCCCTCCAGTTTCAGTGCATGTCCTCGTGTTCTATTACTTCTTTTCCTTTGAAGAAAATGTCCCTGCTGTACTATGTTAAAAACCTTGATATATTTGAAGAATTCTATCATGTCCCCCCTTTCCCTTCTCTGCTCCAAACTATACATGTTATGATCTTTTAGTCTTTCCAGGTAAGTTTTTTGATGTAGGCCATGCACCATTTTAGTTGACCTTCTTTGTACACTCTCTCATATATTTATAGCCTTCTGAAGATATGGTCTCCAGAACTGGACACAGTATTCCAGATGGGGAAGTACCAATGACCTATAAAGTGGTATTACAGGTTGAGTATTCCTTATCCAAAATGCTTGGGACCAGGAGAATTTTGGATAACGGATTATTCCGTATTTCGGAATATTTTAATATTTCAATGATGTATCTTGAAGTATCCTGCATTTATATTGTACATATACATCAAACACATGAAATAAACACATATATTTTATTTGTGCATAAAACAAGGTTTCAAAACCTGAAACAAAGTTTGTGTACAATCTCAGGCACTGAATTTAAATGCCAAAAAATCATTGTCTTGTACATATATAGTGCCAGTTACATATAATTCCCTCAGTAGTGCTGTTACAGATGTCCCCAGTAATGCCAGTTACATATCATGTCCCCAGTAGTGCTTTTAGCAAAAAAAAAAAAAATTTGTTCACTTTCTGGAATGTATGGTTTTCGGAATAATTCGGATAACGGATATTCGGATACGGGATACTCAACCTGTATTACTTCTTTTTTTCTGCTACTGATTCCTCTCAATATGCAACCAAGCATCTGACTAGCCTTCCTCGTTGCTTTGTTACATTGCTTTCCTGCCTTTAAGTCACTTGAAATAGTGACTCCTAGATCCCTTTCCTCATCAGTAGTTTCCATTATAGTACCCTTAATACTCAGTGGCGTAGCTACGTTTTGGGCGCCCCCCCCCGCCGTTAGGGGGGGCGCCGCCCCCCCCCCGTCGCCGCCCCACCGAGCACCCCTGCCCCGCCGAGCACCCCTACCCCGCCGCCCCGCCTATGCAAACCCCCCCTCAATCCCCCACAGCCTTACCTAACGCGCTGGTCCCGGCGGCTCCGTTCTTCTGCTGAGGACCACCAGAAAATGGCCGCCCCCATACAGCAGACAGTTTCAGAGAACTGTGTGCTATATGGGGGCGGCCATTTTGTGGTGGTCCTCAGCAGAAGAACGGAGCCGCCGGGACCAGCGCGATAGGTAAGTCTGCGGGGGATTGAGGGGGGTTTAACTATAGCACCGCAGCCCCCAGCGCCCCCACATGCACAGCGCCCCCCTGCGGTGGCGGGGGCTGCGGTGCTATAGTTACGCCGCTGTTAATACTATATTGAGCCTTTGGGGTTTTGAGTCCCAAGTCTATCATTTTGCATTTTCAGCATTAAACTGTAGTTGCCATGCTCTTGACCAATTCTCAAGTTTACCTAGATCATCAGTGATTTCATTTACCCCTCCTGGTGTCTACTCGGTTGCATATCTCTGTGTCATCTGCAAAAAGGCACATTTTACCCTCAATTCCATTTGCAATGTCTCTAACAAAGATATTAAAGAGCACTGGTCCAAGTACAGATCCCTGGGGTACTCCACTGGTAACATGTCCCTCCATAGAATGCACTCCATTTACTACAACTGTCTGTTTCCTATCCTGCAACCAGGTTCTTATCCATTTAATTGTTTTATAATCCAATCCCACACTTTCAAGTTTCCGAGCCCGTCCCTGAAAAAGTGCTCAGCGGGTGCCGGGGGTCTGTGCATGTGCGGTTAGTGCTGCCCCCTGCTGACTGCACTGCCTGCAGCGCGGCCAATGGGCTACTGCCATCTCAGAAAAGTGGTAGCCCAGAGACATGATGATGCCCCATATTGATTAGGCAGCATTGCATAGTAACCTATGGGGGATGCGGCTGCCAGCGGGGCAGCAGGGATAGGAGATTCATTCCATGGTCCGTCCTGACACATTCGGGGGATGCTTAATATTTGTGGCTAACCCCTGAAATTAGTGTTTTGGGGGATTTAGTCCAGGGCCAGATTAAAAATGGGCCTGATGGAGCTGTAGCTCCAGGCCCACTCTTCAAATAGGCCCTATAGCTTTTTTAGCTGAGGACCAGGGCTTTCCAACGAGCCCGGCAGTGCATTGCAAGCCCCCTAAGAACCGGAGATACTGCCGGGAAAGCTAGAACGTTTTCCCCATAGGATAACATGGTACACCCCCACCCAGTTCCCCCTCTGGCATCACAGAAGCTTGAGGTTGATCTCATTCAAACCCAAATCGCTGGACCTTCAATCTGATACCAGGCTGGTCAATATGGCTTAATTGGTTCCAGAGATATTGTGGGTAAACATATTTTTAATTTCTAAAATGTAATTTCAAGGCTGTTCATGTTCTTTGAGGGGAGATTACTGTGGAACCAAACAGCCAAGTTTCACAGGACCAAATCATCCGAAGCCCACTCAAAAGTTCTTCAATATGACACTGGTCTCATGTAAACTGGTCAGTTGTTTCCGACGATATAGCAGGGGCGCCTCCCCCCTATCGCCGCAGGATTACCTGTCTGTGCGTCCCGGCTCCCCTCCTGGCTTCAATTAATAATTCTATGCAGACGGACCACGATAAAATGGCCACCCCCATACCGCAGACAGTTTCAGAGAACAGTCTGCTTTATGGGGCGGCCATTTTATCGTGGTCCGTCTCCATAGAATTGCTTGAAGCTAGGAGGGGAGCCGGGATGTGCAGACAGGTAAGCCTGCGGGGGATGGGGGGCGGGGGCATTACTATAGCACCGCAGCCCCCCGGAGCCCCCACATGCACAGCGCACCCCCGTGACCGGGGGCTGCGGTGCTATAGTTACGCCCCTGACTGTAAATACTTTATTGGGAAACTTGACTGGACAGTATGCTGGATATACACTGATGAAACACACAGTTGCTTGTTATAGCAATGTTTAGAATATGGATGGCTTATGCACCCTGTGTCACTAATAATGCAGAATAGTGGTAGTCAGGTGCTGACATTGCATATGCAGAATAGTTCAAATGCAAGATACTTCAGATGCGGAATACTTCAAATGCAAGATACTTCAGATGTAGGATACTTTAAAGTTTAAATGCAAGATACTTCAGATGCACGTATCGTGCATCTGAAGTGTCTTGCATTTAAAGCAGGGGTGTCCACACTTTTTTAAATGCATAACACTTCAGTTGTAAGATACTTGCCAGGACCTCTGTTGGCCTTCTGCTGCTGCCGGTATTCCCACTGGGTTTTCTCTCTCTGCCCAGGGCCACTCCTGATGCCTCAGCTCCAGGGACGCAGGCCCACTCTCTCTCTGACCCTTGCAGCTGCACGCTTGCTGATGGGGCTGACAGGCTGTCCTCACTGACCAGCGCTCTCTGCATGCTGCCAGTCTGTGCCCCCCATACACATCAGGGCACGCTGCTTCATCTTCACCCAAGTCAGGCTGCTTCCCCAGCCTTCAGGGTTCTGCCAGCTTCAACATTCACCAGTCAACACCACACACTTCTCATTCTGCGGTCTCAGACTCCCAGGGAGAGATTCCATCCAGAATTTCCCACCTTTTTCTGCAAACTTGTCAGTTCTGTAACAATGTTTCTTTTTGCAAACTGACCTGCCTTGCTGTGAGCTGAGCTGTTAACCCCTTTTGTGCTGCAAGCTGTATAAGCTCAGTTCTGTGCAACTCCAGTAGTACTTTTTAATACACAGTCATGCTGGTAACTGTAGTGCCACAGCTACTTTATGCCTGCAGGCCTTTACAGTGTTTCCATTACTTTATGCTGCTGGCACTTGTAGTGCCCCAGCTTGTGGGGTGCCACACATGTAGTGCCACAATCCTTCTCAAATGGGTCTGGGGAGGTCCTTGCAATGCTACACCTGGCTGGGTGCTTTAGTACATATGGAGTTTTTGACACATTTTGTGATCAACATGTCCCAATACTCTTGTTTGGGATCACTGCTTTAAAATATGTTATGACACTTGCTGCCATCTAGTGTTCAAATAGTGCAACATACTATATAGCTGTCTCCACAATCATTCACCTTGTGACTTGGGTTTTTCAGACCTGATCCCACGACTGAGAATCTACAGGCTGGGCGATAATGGTAAGACCACACATGCGTAGAGCTCGTAGTGCACATGCGCGAGGCTATCCTAGGATGAAATCTGCTTTTTTTTTATCGCTGGCCGTTTGTGGGTGGTCACCGCTATATTTAGGGCAGGGTTGCAGACTTTCAAATGCTCCTCTCCGGGAGAAGCCCGGAGAGGAGACTTTCATTACCCGTTCGGAGGCGTGGCTTGACTGTGATGTCATTAAGCCCGACCCCCATTACGGGAAATAGATGAAATCACTGATCTCCATTGAGGGGGTGGGGCTAAAATGACACAAGTGTTTCGTTTTAGCTCTGCCCCCTCCTCTGAGACCCGCGGATTGCGGCATTTAAATGCCGCGATCGGGGGGCTCAGTGGGGGTCCCCCTGATTCCGGCAGGGTTGCCCACCCTTCCGGGGGGCCGGGAGAGGGACCCGATTTTCGGGAGACTCCCGGTAATTCCGGGAGGGTCGGCAACCCTGATTTAGGGACTGTCAGGAAATAGGCAGGCGTGTCCAGGCATGCCCAATTAGCCTGAATTTATCACACCGGGGGTGGGATGTACTAAGGGAAAAGTGCGGTAAAACCCCCATTTTCGGGGGTTTTACTGCATTTTCAAATGTACTTATACCATACTTGCTTACCCTCCCGGAATGGCTGGGAGGCTTCCAAAAATCAAGATCCTGTAATGGCGATCCTGGCAGAATGGACGCCAGGCCTCTAGACTGGTGGAGAGAAGACCGGTGTTGGAAACCTGACATCGATGTCCACATACCTCCCAACATGACCCTCTGCAGGAGGGACAGAATGTTCCATTTCTGGACTTTCCTCTTAATTAGTGATTGCCATCACCTGTTTTAAACCGGTTAATTGATAAGAAAGGTGTTTAAACACAGGTAATGGCAATCATACATTACCAGGGAAGTCCAGGAACAGAGCATTGTGTCCCTCCTGGAGATGGTCATGTTATGAGGTATGGATATACTGTGCCAGGTAGAGCCCCATAGACACACTGTGCCAGGTAGAGCCCCATAGACACACTGCGCCAGGTAGAGCCCGTTTGACACAGGTTGGACTAGATTGGTATCTTTGTATGTGTGATGAGCATACAGTTTTACAGTTTCATTGTTGGACTAGTGTATCTCCCTGGCTGAGCTGCTGCCGTTATCTGTATGTGTTCTCTAGGACCCAAACAATAGATGGCTGAATTACTACTAATGAGCCCATAATGCTGTTTATAGGTCATAGTTTAAGATAAGAACTCATCTAGTTCATTAGTAATATTGATCTGCTAGTTCAATTGTCCGCATATATTGAAATGGATATATTAATACATACCCTCCAACTGTACCGATTTAGCCGGTACAGTCTGTAACAGTCTGTACCGGCTAAATCAAAGTGTACCGAATGTACCGGTTTTCTTTAGTTTTCAGGTGGCTCCTCAGTCCGGTCCCGGCCGGTACTTGAAATCTATTATCTGGCCCATTGCTGCCTTCTGAACCCGTTCCTAGTGGTGCATCGCGGGTCCCGGACCAGCATGCATCGCGTTAGGACGCCCTCTTGGGACCTGACGCACACTGAATATCTGCCCGCCGTGACGGTCTCTGGCAGGACCTGCTGTGTGTTGATGAAGTGTCCCCCGCAGCCTCCTGAGCGGTGAGTGTGCAAGCTGTGTCTGTGTTCTGGCCATAGGGGATCACCGCGGTTTATCTCTTCTGTGTGCCCGGCTCCCTCCTCTGCCTCCTGTAACTTTTGGGGGGCTGTTATACTGCTTTGAGGGCTGGGGCTCTAGTTAGATGGGACTCAGCCTGTGTAGATATCTGGCTCCCCCCACCCTTGTTTATACCTGCCAGATAATACTAATATATATTATAATGCTTACATTCGGAAAGGGGTGACCACGCCCCTTTTTATCAGTGACCACACCCCCTTTGCACGTGACAACTCCCCTTTCTGGGGGTGTACCGATTTCTGATCTTCAAATGTTGGAGGGTATGTTAATCACATATATACATTTTGCAAAGATCCATGTACAGTGTGCATCTCATCCTCCACCATACCTTACATTACAGTATGTCCTACATACTGTATTATTATACATGGGTCATTAGTGTTAGCACACACACCCTTACGGATTTTGTTGCCAATCTGCCCCTGGACAGGGGTTAGGTTGACACATAAAATAGGTCAACATGGCTAAAGGTGACTTGGTCGGAAGGTTGACAAGCATTAGGTTGACAATGGGAAGCTCGACAGTCAAAAAGTTGATGACTTTTTGTCCTGAATGTCAACGTAGCTGACATGGACACCGTCTGAGTGTACCTCGTCCCCTCGCAGTGCTGGCTGCACTCGCCAGGCTTCAGGCACTGTTATATTCTCCCTCCATGCCGTAGTGGATGTTAGGGTATGAAATACCGCCCCTCGGCACATGTCGGCCTTTTCGCTGTCAACATTCCGACACTGTCAGCCTTAGCCACGTTGATCTACTTCATGTGTCTGAGGCACTGCAGCCTCATGTGATTGACAATGTAATGTACAGTATAACACAATACATAAGTAACCCTGGCTCACCTTATCTTACCTATCTTTTTAATATACATTTTTGTTAATTAAAGCAATACTCATCAAACAATAATATATCATTTCACAATATGCAATAATTATGGGCCTGATTCAGAGTTGGCCGCTAACCAGTTTATGCCAAACATCCATTTGCAGCCGTGCAGGGGAATTCGCCCTGCGAAGGGGGCATATACGGCATATGCGAACAGCGGGCGGGCAAAAAATGACAGGCAGCGCAGCGTGCCAACCAGAATAACCTCCACTGTCCAATATATAGGCCGTTCGATCAAACAGCCAATATATCGTGAGGGCGTCGGCGAGTGTGTACCAATGGCATCCTTCACAGATGTATCGTGTCAGCTGCGCGGCACAGCCAATGGCTGATCTATCTTCAGCTGACCTGATGTGCAGCAGGGGCTTACATAACAGCTGGGTGGGGAAAATCAAATGTCTGTCCAGCTGGGTGTCCTGAGCGACACGTCAAGGGGCTGGTGGGTGTGTATAATTGCTTGGATTGGCCACTTGCTCTGGGCGACGGCAGGTTCACCGACCAGGGCCGGTGCTAGGCACCGGAGCGCCCCAGGCGGGGGGGTCGCCCTGGCGCCCACTGTCGCGGTGAGGGGGGGTGGATTATGCGGCCGCTGCGGGAGGGGGGGTGGATGATGCGGCCGCTGTGGGAGGGGTGGAGGATGCGGTCGCTCCGGGGGGGGAGCGGTGCGGCGAAAGCCGCCGAGTTTGCCGGGGGTGGGGGGGAAGCAGCTCACCTGCCGGGTGCCCTGTCTCTCCACAGTGGCGTTGGGCGGGTGGGTTGTCAGAAGTGACAGGGGGAGGGTGTGATGCATCGGCAGCCGACGAGGTTGCTGGGAACCCCCCCATCCAGGGGGGTTCCAAGCTCCGAACTACCGCCCTCCAGTGGCCGGCGCCCTAGGCAAATGCCTAGAGCTGCCTAGTGGTGGCACGACACGTCATTCAGGTGTGTACCCAACGTTACTGCGGAATCCATTTCCAGCTAGTGAGATTTTATTCAGAGATATCATCTGTAGAGCGTATGTTTTGTCTTCCGAGTCAGGATGACGTCACTTATTGTGCTCTCCTTTCATTAAACTTGTTCCACTGGTAGAACCCTCTCAAGCAAGCAGTCCTTATTCAGCCATATCCTAGTACCTGCTGTCTCCTACACACCTCACTCCCCCCTAGTGCGTGCAGTGTTTCCATGACAATGTATGGTGGTTCACTATCATAAGTACCAGAGCGAGACCCTCTCATGGCCTAGTTCCCCCCTCCCTTCCCCCGCCACACTCCTGGCTCTGCCGCCCGTCATTGTTGGTCATCCTCCAGCTATTGTTGCTAAGCAGCTTAACACAACAGTAGTTAATCAAACACACACAGATGTAGATGTACTAACTCTGCGTAATGTGATAACTACAAGAATGTCAGCAAAGGAATGTATGTGACATAACTAAGGTGTGTCAGATCCGACCCTCTATTGTACAGATCAGACCCTGGGGGAGATTCTCTAAACTAAACTAAAAATGCGATAAAAACCCCGTTATCAGGGTTTTTTTACCACATCTTGGGATGCTCTCAGCATCCCCCGCCCGGTTTCCGACAAATTTTTCTGGTGATGCCCCATAGAAGTCTATGGGCTTCTACCGCAACCCACCGCCGCCGCCCCGCACCGACCCTCGCCGCCCCGCACCGACCAACCCCCCCCCCAGCTGTGTCCGGGCAGCACAGTGCTGTGCTGCCCGGACCTGTGACCTTCTCCTCCCTGCACTATGATCCTCTTCCGGGTGGAGGGAGGCAGCAGCAGCGCTGGGTAAGGGAGGGAGGGGGGAGCGATGGGACCCACTGACTCACCGCAAAGGACAGCTCTTAACGCAAGAGCTGTCCTTTGCCATAATTATCGCATATGTTAGAACATATGCAATAATTATGTATGCGATGGGCGGCGAAGGGGGGCGGAGCTGAGCCGCGATTTTTAGAGAATCCCCCATTCCCCCCCCTGTATTGTACAGTGTGTGTGTGTGGGGGGGGGGATGGGGGGTTTCCGACCATGTATTGTACAGTGCGGGGGGATCAGACCCTGTATTGTACAGTGTGGGGGAGATCAGACCCTGTATTGTACAGTGTGGGGGGAGATCAGACCCTGTATTGTATAGTGTGGGGGGAGATCAGACCCTGTATTGTATAGTGTGGGGGGAGATCAAACCCTGTATTGCACAGTGTGTGGGGAGATGAGACCCTGTATTGTACAGTGTAGGGGGAGATCAGACCCTGTATTGTACAGTGTGGGGGGAGATCAGACCCTGTATTGTACAGTGTGGGGGGAGATCAGACCCTGTATTGTACAGTGTGGGGGGAGATCAGACCCAGTATTGTACAGTGTGGGGGGAGAGCAGACCCAGTATTGTACAGTGTGGGGGAGATCAGACCCTGTATTGTACAGTGTGGGGGGATCAGACCCTGTATTGTACAGTGTGGGGGAGAGCAGACCCTGTATTGTGCAGTGTGGGGGAGATCAGACCCTGTATTGTACAGAGTGAGGGAGGTCAGACCCTGTATTGTACAGTGTGTGTGTGTGTGTGTGTGTGGGGGGGGGGGGGGTCCGACCATGTATTGTACAGTGTGGGGGGATCAGACCCTGTATTGTACAGTGTGGGGGAGATCAGACCCTGTATTGTATAGTGTGGGGGGAGATCAGACCCTGTATTGTATAGTGTGGGGGGAGATCAAACCCTGTATTGTACAGTGTGTGGGGAGATGAGACCCTGTATTGTAAAGTGTGGGGGGAGATCAGACCCTGTATTGTACAGTGTGGGGGGAGATCAGACCCTGTATTGTACAGTGTTGGGGGAGATCAGACCCTGTATTGTACAGTGTGTGTGTGTGTGGGGGGGGGGGGGGGGGAGAATCAGTCCATGTTTTGTACTGCGTGGGGAGAGCTAAACTGCAGTACTGTATAGTAGCATTACTGTAGAATTCATTACTGTAGAATTTAGATGTGCATCTCAGACCGTGTGCGAGTGGGTGGACATGAGATCACAGGAGGAGCTCACACCGGTATTATTAATTATGTAATATCAGTATATATATATATATATACACTGCTCAAAAAAATAAAGGGAACATTTAAACAACACAATGTAACTCCAAGTCAATCACACTTCTGTGAAATCGAACTGTTGTTTCACTTAGGAAACAACACTGATTGACAATCAATTACACATGCTGTTGTGCAAATGGAATAAACAACAGGTGGAAATTATAGGCAATTATCAAGACACTATCAAGACAATAAAGGAGTTGTTCTGCAGGTGGTGACCACAGACCACTTCTCAGCTCCTATGCTTTCTGATGTTTTGGTCACTTTTGAAAGCTGGCGGTGCTTTCACTCTAGTGGTAGCATGAGATGGAGTCTACAACCCGCACAAGTGGCTCAGGTAGTGCAGCTCATCAAGGATGGCACATCAATGTGAGCTGTGGCAAGTAGGTTTGCTGTGTCTGTCAGCGTAGTGTCCAGAGCATGGAGGCGCTACCAGGAGACTGGGCAGTACATCAGGAGACGTGGAGAAGGCCGTAGGAGGGCAACAGCTACAGCAGCAGGACCGCTACCTCCGCCTTTGTGCAAGGAGGAACAGGAGGAGCACTGCCAGAGCCCTGCAAAATTACCTCCAGCAGGCCACAAATGTGCATGTGTCTACTCAAATGATCAGGAACAGACTCCATGAGGGTGGTATGATGGCCCGGCGTCCACAGGTGGGGGTTGTGCTTACAGCCCAACACAGTGCAGGACGTTTGGCATTTGCCAGAGAACACCAAGATTGGCAATTCGCCACTGGTGCCCTGTGCTCTTCACTGATGAAAGCAGGTTCACACTGAGCACATGTGACAGACGTGACAGAGTCTGGAGACGCCAAGGAGAACGTTCTGCAACATCCTCCAGCATGACCAGTTTGTCAGTGGGTCAGTAATGATGTGGGATGGCATTTCTTGGGGGGGGGGGGGGGGGCACTCAGCCCTCCATGTTCTCCCCAGAGGTAGCCTGACTGCCATTAGGTACCGAGAAGAAAACCTCAGATCCCTTGTGAGACCATATGCTGGTGCGGTTGGCCCTGGGTTCCTCCTAATGCATGACAATGCTAGACGTCATGTGGCTGGAGTGTGTCAGCAGTTCCTGCGAGACGAAGGCGTTGATGCTATGGACGGGCCTGCCCATTCCCCAGACCTGAATCCAATTGAGCACATCTGGGACATCATGTCTCGCTCCATCCACCAATGCCACGTTGCACCACAGACTGTCCAGGAGTTGGCAGATGCTTTAGTCCAGGTCTGGGAGGAGATCCCTCAGGAGACCATCTGCCACCTCATCAGGAGCATGCCCAGGCATTGTAGGGAAGTCATACAGGCACGTGGAGGCCACACACTACTGAGCCTCATTTTGACTTGTTTTAAGGATATCACATCAAAGTTGGAGCAGCCTGTATTGTGTTTTTCCACTTTACTTTTGAGTGTGACTCCAAATCCAGACCTCCATGAGTTAATAGATTTGATCTCCATTGATAATTTTTATGTGATTTTGTTGTTAGCACATTCAACTATGTAAAGAACAAAGTATTTATTAAGAATATTTCATTCATTTAGATCTAGGATGTGTTACAGTATTGTTTATAAGGGGAAAGGGGAAGTGGGGAGCGGATCAGTGCACAGGTAAGAAATAGTAAATATAAATTAAATTAGGTAGTTCAGATAGTCCACAATTCAAAGGTAATCAAGGAAGCCTGAAAAACAGGATATCACAGGGTAGGTAGCGTGGAGGTGCACCCTAGAGAGTAAGTATATATGAGAACAAGAAGACAAAAAGACTCTCTCTTTTTTTGGGGCACTCTTGGTTAGTGATTACAAGTTGTAATCGATTGAGACAGTGGTAAAAGTATGTATTAGAATTAGGGAATTATAACATAAGCTGGAGAATGATACAAATTATCGCACCACCTTTCAGAGGGAACTCTGAAGTGGGGACGGTGTCAGTTGGGTGGGTTTAGCTGATATAGATGCTAGTCACAAATGGGAGATGGGGTGGATGTTTCCATCCCAGAGTATGATAAAGTTAAAAATTAGCTTTTATTAAGTCTTTTTAAAATTTATACTAGACTCAGAACATTAATTAGACGTTCACACACAAACATACAACATATATAATATAATATCACACCAATATGTGGATGCCCGATGGGCATAGGTTCTCCTCGTTTGGCAACACACCCTGTGTGTCTGGGCACAATGAGTGTATATTTCTCTAATTAAACAAGTGGGATTCCGAGACAATTCTAAATATGTATCAAAACCTAAAGTCTGCTTGTTTAAAAAGTAAAGTATCAAAAGGGTAACAATAATCTTACAAGTTGTTGCTACCTAGGAGTGTTGCTTATATCTCTTCTAAACCAGAGGAGGTGTAGGCTTATGAGAAGCCTTACAGTTAAATGGCCAAACAAGAATGAAATATTTTATGGCAATTTAGGCAAAAAAGCAATCTATTACATGAATTTCACGTTGCAAATGTCTCACGAAAGTTATTATAACAGTTTATGCAAGGATGAAATATATTACCTAAATTTCAAGACGCAGATATCTCATAAATGCATCATATATTCAACAGTGTACTCATCAGCATAACACAAAATATGCGCCAATGATATATATTTTTTATACCAATTTGAGGCAAAGGTGAAGTATATTACATGAAGAAATGCAGGTATCTCACATTTGTGTCATACTTTGGAACATTGAACTTCGCCAGCAAGGGTGAAGTATGCGCCAGCAGGAATACAGTGTATCATAACATTTTAAGCAACAAAGTTTGTAGGAGTATTACATGAGTTTCAAGATGCAGATATCTCACATGTGCATTTTGCTCTCCATCAAAGATAGGACGGAATAAAGTAACATAAACTGTTCTAGTCACAGTGCAATATTCAAATTTTGTGCAAATAAAGCGTATTAATTTATATTACTGTTATGATAAAAGCATAAACATCTATTAACATGAATATACTAAGTACACGTTGAGTATTGGTGTAATGGCCGTATAGTCAGCAGCCTTATGTTTTTACCTTGTACTAATAAATAACTGGTAAATAGAGTTGATAAAATAAGTTCTCCCGCAAATGCAGTTGGACAGGGAATGGGGAAGAAGAGGGAAAATGGGGGGGAAAGGGGTAACGGGGTGGGGGGGGGGGGGAAATTAAGAGGGGAAAAGGGAAATGAAGAATCAAGAAGAGAGAAGAGGGGAGAGGTGGAATAAGAGTGAAGATGAGAAAGTCTGACTATACCCACAGGGCATGGGTCCTCCCACCGACTTTATATACCCGTAACAATGGCGGGATTGTCTGGTTGGAGGTTGGGAAGTCTCCTTTCCCCTCTCACAGGCGGCCCTTTTCCAATTGTCAGCTGCCGCCTAATCAAGGTGGGCTTTTCTGGGTATTGTGGGGGAGAATTCCTACCCGTTATGGAGTCAGTGAAAAGCGGAATAAGTGTCACCCTTAAGTGTAAAAGCGGCTGCTGCCCTGCATATACCTATCGTCTGGGGTGGAATACTGTATTGAAACAGGAGAGGTCACCCTTCTCCTATAATACCTTCATACGCCCCAAACCAGTTGCCATCACTTTGGTTGGTGGACTTTTAAAGGTATAGCGGGTGAGCGGGCTTGGTTGGACACTTAAAAGGGATTTACTGCACAGATCCGTTGGGAGAGGAAGATAGTGAAAAGAGGGGTAAGATGGAAGTTTTTAAGGTGCCGTCCTAGGTGTGCTGCTATCCTCCACACGTATATAAATATACACAGTAGTGGAGGGTGAGCGTCACCCGTCAGGCAGAGCAGGTGTAGAGGGGGAAGTTGGAGAGGCTGAAGAAGGAGATGAAGGTTGGGGAAATATGGGGGGGAGAGATAACCAATGAGGGTAGGAGGGCTGAGGGATGCGGGAGAGCCAGTACCTGTACTAACACAGCGTGTGTTGTCCCGTATATATGTGCGGTACCGGAGCCGTCCCAAAGGAGAGTTGCTGCGGCTAATACTGCTGTCTTAGTGTGCCGTGTGCTGGGGGATGTTGTCACCGTCCCGTGAGCAGGGCTTTGATGTGCGCTTCGTGCGTTCTATCACTTAGGTAGCCGGGACTGCTCTGTCTTTGCTGCAGATGCACACTCAGTGTCAGTCAGGGGGCCGGGTCAGTCGGGTGGCCGGAGCTGTTGAAGCGGCACAATCTGTGTCAGTCAGCGGCTCTGGGGATCTTGTGCGCTGAGCGGCACCAGCGCCGTCGTATTTAGCTGCTGCTTCAGTTAGGTGGCCGGGGTTGTTGAAGCGGCACAGTCTCTGTCAGTCAGCGGCTTTTGAGGTCTCGTATGCTGTGCGGCACCAGCGCCGTAGTGTCTAGCTGCTGCTGCGGCTGATGCGAGTGAAGCAGGGAGGCGCGCTGTGTGGGCGTCACTCCCTGGAAAGAACCAACGATCGTTTCACCTGTTCGGCTTCTTCAGGGTTCAGGTGTGTGGCTTGGGGAACGTATGCGCTGTCTATTTAACGCTGTGATGCAGATATCTGATAGGTTCTCCCACTTGTCACTCATATCATGGGAAGAGATCCCAGTTTCAACAATGCTAAGAGTGGTGAGACCGGTTAATTAGTATCGTGGTAATTGGCATACCACTACTTTATGCTATTGTCAGATTTAGATAATGCGTCAGAATTAGTTGTGTGGGAAAAAAACTCCCTACATGTATTTTTAGCAACGTTCATGGAGAATAAGAATAAGAATAAGAAAAATAATTGCACAATAGACTGAGGGGTCACCCTCCGTAGGGGGGATAGTTTGGGAGAGGGGGGGGGGGGTTTGGGAAGGGGAAAGGGAGACGTTAGCCCTCGCTTATGTAATATCATTGTATTTAATTGGGTAGAAACTTTTATTGGTAAATATTAAATGACCCCCACTGGCTTGAGGGGGAAAGGGAAAAAGAGCGAGGGAGCTTAGTTATAGACATATATATAGTGAACCAAAGAGCAGGTGCACACAGTGTAACATGTCATAACATTTTATCTATGTTATGTTTCCGGTTATACATTGCCATTATGTGTTTCTTCTAAATCCAGGTGTAGTGACCTGTGTGTAGGGGCACGGGATGTGCGTCCCTTGTGTAGGTGGAAGTGAGTTGACCAACCTGGCACGGTTAGTGATACGTGTTCAGAGGTTGGTTTAATATTCGAGGATGTGAATAAAAGTGTGTTGAAAAAACGTGAAAAGGATTTAATTAATTGCAAACTGGGGTGAAGGCAACCGTGTTTGTGTATGGGGGGGGAAAGGAGGAAGAAAAAATTGTGTTTAACGTGGGCAGTACCAATGACTGCGAAAAGTGAAATAATATAGTGTTAGATGTAGGTGGGTCCATATTTTGGGGGAGCCCAGTGTATGTGATGGATATAAATTGGTGCTGTTCCTGTCAGAACACGGGAATAAGGAAGGATTTAGACACAGGACAATTAGTTTGGATAAAAGTATTAACGAGAGATAGTTTGTTCTCCATACGGAGGAGAGGAAAAGGGGGGGGGGGGGGGGGAAGAAAAGACAATGGGAAACATTATGTTAAGAAATTATTGTAGGGAATATATTTAATTGGATACGGGATTGAGAGCAAATAGATAAATACGAGGGATTAGTGAAGGAAATCTAAGTTGGCATGATTCAGGGTCCCCAGCCTGTTAGGTCATAATATTGTCTATCACATAATCCCTAAGGGAATAACCTGGATAGGGTTACCCTTCATATGGATGTGCTGTAGATAGAGCTTTATTCGAAAGATAAGAAAGGAAGATGCGCCAGAGGGATTATAGGAAAGGCCCAAAGCTATTATTCTCATTCAGGCCGTGAGGATTGACGGTATTAAGTTCGAATATCCATCTACTTTCTCTTCGTAGTAGTTCGTTGGTGAGGTCTCCTCCTCTGATGCCTAGTCTGACCTGTTCTAGCCCGAATGCTTTGAGATCCCGTGGTGATCCCTCATGTTTGGCCAGGAAATGCCTGGCCACCGATGTTAGTTTTTTGAATTTGAGTGCATCGGATTGGGCGTTCCTAATGTTACCGATATGTTCAAGGATCCGCAGTTTGAACTTCCTACTCGTCATCCCCACATACCGTAACCCACAGGGGCATTCTAGACAGTATATGACCCCTGTGGTTTCGCAGGATATGTATTGCTCCACTGTCAGTGTTCTTCCGAAGCGGTTGGTCAGTTTACTCAGTCCCCTGATGTGTGTACATGCCTTGCACTTGGTGCAGGGGAAGGTACCTTTGATCCTGGGTTTGGTCCTTGCTGTACGCTGAAAGTGACTTTGGACTAGTCTGTCCCTCAGACTTCTTGCCCGTCTCCAGCTAAACTGAGGACCTCTGGTTGTAATATCTGCAAGGTCAGGGTCCATCTCAAGAATGTGCCAGTGTTTCTGGATGATGTTTTGTAAATCTTGCCACTGGTCGCAAAAGTTCGTAATAAATCTTGTTGCTGGTTCTGCTGTAGTCTGTTTTTTTGTTGAGAAAAGGAGGTCCTCTCTCTTACATTTGAGGGCTTGGTATTTGGCGTATTTGATGGATCTGTGGCTGTACCCTCGTGAGCGTAGTCTGGAGGTGAGCTCGTCACTTTGACTGATGTACATTTCTTTAGTGGAGCAGTTCCTCCTTAACCGGAGGAATTCCCCCTTTGGTAGGTTTTTAATAGTGGGGGGAAAGTGTGCACTCTCTGCAATCAGTAGACTGTTAGTGGCTGTTTCTTTTCGGAACAATTTTGTGAGTAGGAGATTGTCCTCTGAACGGTATATGGTCAGATCCAAGAATGTTATTTCATTAGGGTGGATGTGGTGTGTCAGTCTGAGGTTGAGGTTATTGTCATTAAGGTTCTGGATAAAGTGGGTCAGGCTGTCTCGGTCTCCCTGCCAGATGATCATGATGTCATCTATATACCTCACCCAGGATATTATCCTGTGGGTATAGATTTCATTCTTTTCGGCAAAGACAAATTCCCGTTCCCACCACCCGAGGAACAGGTTGGCATAGGTGGGCGCGCATGCCGCGCCCATCGCTGTTCCCCGGGTCTGTAGGTAGTATTTGTCATCGAATGTGAAGTAATTGTTCTTGAGAACAAATTCCAAGAGTATTACAAGGAATTCCCCAAACTCCGACATACCCTCTGTGGTGAGGAAGTATTTCACTGCTGCTAGTCCGAGATCATGCTCTATACATGTGTATAGGGATTCCACATCCAGTGTGGCCAGGAGTTGGTCTTCCTCTAGGTGTACATCATGGATACGCTTGAGAATATCTCTGGTGTCCTGGACATAAGAAGGAAGTGTTAGGACATGATGTCTGAGATGTTTGTCCAGAAATATACTGGCCTGTTCTGATAGGCCCTGTATCCCAGACACGATGGGTCTTCCGGGTGGGTTTGTCAGATTCTTGTGCACCTTAGGGAGCATGTAAAAGGTTGGAGTCTTGGGGTGATCTACCGTAAGAAACGCATGTTCACTTTTCAGTATCACACCGTCCCTAAATGCCTGGTTTATGAGTCTGCTGTATGAGGCTTTAAAGGTGTTTGTAGGGTCCAGGATCATTTGTTTGTAGCATTGGCGGTCCTGGAGTTGCCTATTGGCCTCTCTCATATACATGTCCTTTGGCCATAGCACAATATTGCCCCCTTTATCCGACGGTTTTATTGTGACATCCTCCCAGGAGGATATGTCTCGGAGAGTGTGTCTATCATCTTGGGTGAGGTTAGGGTTGTTATTCTTCCTCCTCTCCAGATGGAGCATAAGATCATTCATATCTCTGGATACCGTGTCTAAGAACACCTTAATTTCTGCGCTCAGATGTTCATTGGGCATGAAGGAGCTCTTTTTCCTCAGGATGGAACGTCCAGGTCCTTGTTCAGGTTGATATTCTGAATCCTGAAGTTCCTCCAAAATTTCAATCATTTGGAGGTCTTGAGCCGTGAATTCCGGTTCTCCTTGGTATGGGGTGATAGTGGGATTGCCTGGGACAGGGGTAGTCATGTTGTCCTTATTAGCAAAGTACTTCTTAAGGAGCAACTTCCTGCCATATAGGCGTAGATCTTTTTCCCACGTAAAACGGTTCAGGGGTGCATTGGGAGAGAATGATAAACCTTTTTCCAGGACCTTTAGATGATCTCGTGATAGTACCCGGTCCGAGAGATTGATTATCGTCAAGTGTGTATCCTTTATCTGTTCTGCTTCCTTGTTCTCGATGACTGTCTTTGTGGTTGTGGTGGGTCCCAATTTCTCCAGTCTCTGCCTCTTCTTCTTTCCTCTCCTGATCTTCCTCTTACTGGGTTTAGTCGATAGCCCCTGCCACTGGGGCCTTCCTCTAAAAAAGGAACCTGGGGTCTTTGTTGGACTAGGGTGGGTTCATCTACCTCTGAGACATCGGTTTCTGATGAGCTATAATTATGGACATATCTCCTGTTAGGGTTCCGATTCTGGCCCCGGGTGTTAGTTGTCCATTTGAAAATATGCCCATTTGTGAAATCCTTTTTGTCCCTCTGGTATTTGCTCTTTTTCCTTTCTATTATCGTGTCTTCATACTTTTTAAGTTCTTCTTTGTTTTGTTCAAAGTTCTTTTGGAACATAAGATCTTTCTCGTATGTCTCCAATTTGGTCCCTAACTCTTCTATTGCTTTTTCACAGTTGTTAAGTGTCAACATACTGTGTTTAACAAGGATCCCCATTAGGTCACTAGAACATTTGAGGAGGCATGTTTCCCATTCTATGCGTAGGGCATCCGTTGCCAATTCGAAGGTTGGAAAAATCCGGGGTCGTAGGCCTCTGGGCACTATCTTTTGTTTGACATAGCTATTGAGAGTGGTAATCTCCCAGTTAAGTCTTATTTGTTTTTGCATTGCATTTTTTAAGGATCTGAGGTCTTCCATCTTACCCCTCTTTTCACTATCTTCCTCTCCCAACGGATCTGTGCAGTAAATCCCTTTTAAGTGTCCAACCAAGCCCGCTCACCCGCTATACCTTTAAAAGTCCACCAACCAAAGTGATGGCAACTGGTTTGGGGCGTATGAAGGTATTATAGGAGAAGGGTGACCTCTCCTGTTTCAATACAGTATTCCACCCCAGACGATAGGTATATGCAGGGCAGCAGCCGCTTTTACACTTAAGGGTGACACTTATTCCGCTTTTCACTGACTCCATAACGGGTAGGAATTCTCCCCCACAATACCCAGAAAAGCCCACCTTGATTAGGCGGCAGCTGACAATTGGAAAAGGGCCGCCTGTGAGAGGGGAAAGGAGACTTCCCAACCTCCAACCAGACAATCCCGCCATTGTTACGGGTATATAAAGTCGGTGGGAGGACCCATGCCCTGTGGGTATAGTCAGACTTTCTCATCTTCACTCTTATTCCACCTCTCCCCTCTTCTCTCTTCTTGATTCTTCATTTCCCTTTTCCCCTCTTAATTTCCCCCCCCCCCACCCCGTTACCCCTTTCCCCCCCATTTTCCCTCTTCTTCCCCATTCCCTGTCCAACTGCATTTGCGGGAGAACTTATTTTATCAACTCTATTTACCAGTTATTTATTAGTACAAGGTAAAAACATAAGGCTGCTGACTATACGGCCATTACACCAATACTCAACGTGTACTTAGTATATTCATGTTAATAGATGTTTATGCTTATATCATAACAGTAATATAAATTAATACGCTTTATTTGCACAAAATTTGAATATTGCACTGTGACTAGAACAGTTTATGTTACTTTATTCCGTCCTATCTTTGATGGAGAGCAAAATGCACATGTGAGATATCTGCATCTTGAAACTCATGTAATACTCCTACAAACTTTGTTGCTTAAAATGTTATGATACACTGTATTCCTGCTGGCGCATACTTCACCCTTGCTGGCGAAGTTCAATGTTCCAAAGTATGACACAAATGTGAGATACCTGCATTTCTTCATGTAATATACTTCACCTTTGCCTCAAATTGGTATAAAAAATATATATCATTGGCGCATATTTTGTGTTATGCTGATGAGTACACTGTTGAATATATGATGCATTTATGAGATATCTGCGTCTTGAAATTTAGGTAATATATTTCATCCTTGCATAAACTGTTATAATAACTTTCGTGAGACATTTGCAACGTGAAATTCATGTAATAGATTGCTTTTTTGCCTAAATTGCCATAAAATATTTCATTCTTGTTTGGCCATTTAACTGTAAGGCTTCTCATAAGCCTACACCTCCTCTGGTTTAGAAGAGATATAAGCAACACTCCTAGGTAGCAACAACTTGTAAGATTATTGTTACCCTTTTGATACTTTACTTTTTAAACAAGCAGACTTTAGGTTTTGATACATATTTAGAATTGTCTCGGAATCCCACTTGTTTAATTAGAGAAATATACACTCATTGTGCCCAGACACACAGGGTGTGTTGCCAAACGAGGAGAACCTATGCCCATCGGGCATCCACATATCGGTGTGATATTATATTATATATGTTGTATGTTTGTGTGTGAACGTCTAATTAATGTTCTGAGTCTAGTATAAATTTTAAAAAGACTTAATAAAAGCTAATTTTTAACTTTATCATACTCTGGGATGGAAACATCCACCCCATCTCCCATTTGTGACTAGCATCTATATCAGCTAAACCCACCCAACTGACACCGTCCCCACTTCAGAGTTCCCTCTGAAAGGTGGTGCGATAATTTGTATCATTCTCCAGCTTATGTTATAATTCCCTAATTCTAATACATACTTTTACCACTGTCTCAATCGATTACAACTTGTAATCACTAACCAAGAGTGCCCCCAAAAAAGAGAGAGTCTTTTTGTCTTCTTGTTCTCATGTGTTACAGTATGTTAGTGTTCCCTTTATTTTTTTGAGCAGTGTATATAATATATATATATACTAGGTGATTCATCGCGCCCTACGGGCGCTCTTCACACCGTCGTAAGTGGCTCCGCCCCCTTAACATGTAAACGCCTTTATGTGGGTGTGGGTGTACTGCAGGATGGAGAGGGGCAGGTAGCGTGTTTCCGCAGGTAGATGCGGTGTGCTATATGTGGTAGAGGGGTAGGTGCTGTGGTGTTGCAGGTGGGTGGGTGGGTGAGGATCGGGTGCAAGCGTGCTTGGGAGTGGTAGGTGGGGGGATAATGTGGGCACAAACACACACTATATCTTACTGTCCCCTCCACTCACACTCTTCTAAAACATGCTATCCTCTCCCAGCTGATTTCCTGCTGCAGTGGCTAGGTCCATATAGCTCCGCCCCTCCAGCCACCTGTAGCTCCGCCCCCTCATCCGTCCGTAGCTCTGCCCGTATCTCTGCCACATTACAGGACTGAGTGGGGGGGGGGGGGGATTGGTGGTGTGAAAGGAGGTTGTTCTAGCTGCTGTCGCTGCTGCTGCCTCCCGGATACAGTGACAGGGCCAGCTGATTTCCTGCTGCAGTGGCTAGGTCCGTATAGCTCCACCCCCTCAGCCGCCTGTAGTTCCACGCCTCATCCGTCCGTAGCTCCGCCCCCAACTGCCCGTACATCTGCCACATTACAGGACTGAGGGGGGGGGGGGGGATTGGTGGTGTGAAAGGAGGTTGTTCTAGCTGCTGTCGCTGCACACAGCCTCCGTGAACTGCATACTCAGTGTCACAACACACTGCCTTACTCTGTCGCTTTGCCCGCCACCTGTACAACGCTGCCTGCTCCTGACCTGATCATCCCCACTGCCCAGCAAACTGACTCAAAGAACCGCGGGAGGAGTTGCGCCGGCCGCACATGTGCAGCAGCCCTCCCACGGCCATCCTGGAGGGTGTTGTGCGGTGGCAGCAGGTCCTGGAGGCTTGCGTTCGGGGACAGCAGGTCGTGGAGCGAGGCTGAGGGGGGCACGGTGTGTAGGCGTGGGGCGGGGTTTGGGCGAGGATGGGTGGGCATGGGAAGTGTTGGGAGGTTGTGTGTAGGAAGGGATGCGTTGGGGGGTGTAGCCGTGAGGCGGGCTTTGGGCGGTCATGGGGAGTGGCGGCCGAGAAGGGGGCGGATAGTGTGGGAGCTGCTGTGTAGGACGGAGGGCAAGGGGGTGATGTGTAGAACGGAAGTGGCCAGGTTTTGCATTGTGGCTAACGGTGGATGGGCCTGTCAATCACCCATGGAAGCCCGCCCACCGTTACCTACACTGATTGTGAATGACGGATCTGGCTAAATATATAAGAGATAATATAAGCTGTAACATTCATGGGATGAAATTTAATAGGATGAGAGATTCAGAAAGTGAGAGATTTGGTAAGAAATCTCCAGTTTTTTTATAGCGGCAATCATTTCACTAGCGCACACAGGGGGAGTTTCTGAGTACCCAGACACCCCTCCTGACAGACCAAATATTGTTTTAGAGACATAAATGTCTGCAATATCCGCGGACCACCCGCTGTCAGAGCTGCCGGCTACTGCCTACAGCTATACAGGCAGTTGCTTGGCAGCGTAATTACAAGCCTGGGGCCATCTGCACAGCTGCATGAACGCCAGTGCTGGCTCAGTCACAGTGTCTGATTTACACTGACTGGCCACGCAGGCTGTACTCACTGATGCACTGTGGTTCTATGAAGAGAACAGGCACCCCTCAAGAGACCCGGTGCAGACCTGCCGGAGGGACCCAGCATCAATCTGCGGGAGAGGCAGGCGGAGAACTGCATGGGAAGGAGCGCCCGGCGACGATCTGCGTGGGAGACCCGCCTCCCTCCTCCTTCCTCAGGAGACCGATGCCACTGCCGCACTACAAAGTGCAGCTTATTACATTAAAAGGCTATGACGGGGACAAAAGTAAGGTACAGGGTGGTAGGATTATAAATTTAAAAGTGACGCCTGTCTCAAACATTTTGAATCACTGTTTCCCCTGTCTTCTTAGTCCACTAATTTTTTCTCTCCCGTGCTCTCTTCCCCTCCTCCTCTCCATCTACTCCAGCCCCCCCATCACTCCTCTCTTTTCCTCTCTCCCTGGTCCCCTCTCTCTCATCCTCCAACTCTCTGCCTAAACTCTCTCTCTTCTTTTTTCCCCCTATAAGCTCCACTCATCTCTCTTTTTCACTCTCTCCCATGCTCCTCCCCTCACCACGCCTCTCTCACCTCCCTTTTATATATATATATATATATATATATATATAAAGCAGAGACGGGCGGCACTCAGGTGAAAAAAAACAAAGTAGGTTTATTGGTGCATACAGGCAACGTTTCGGGGCTGCGCCCCTTTCTCAAGCAAAAAAGCTGAGCCGCATCATGCTGACTTCCTGAGTCCCGCTGACGTCACCCGCCGGGCGAGAGCGGGCGGAAGACGCATCGGGGGGAAAGAAGAATGCTGCACCAAGGAGGAGGCGGCCAGGGCGGCGTTTTGCTTTTGGTTCAGGTATTTATTTCATTCATTTCCACACTGCACTGTCTTGATGTTTTATGGCTTGAGAAAGGGGCGCAGCCCCGAAACGTTGCCTGTATGCACCAATAAACCTACTTTGTTTTTTTTCACTATCACCTGAGTGCCGCCCGTCTCTGCTTCCTACATACCAGGGCAGGAGGTATCCTGTTTATAGGAGGGCACCAGGGCAGTTCCACACACCAGCATCAGGGAGTGCCCGCTACAATTGTTATATATATATATATATATATATATATATACTAGGTGATTCATCGCGCCCTACGGGCGCTCTTCACACTGTGGTAAGGGGCTGCGCCCCCTTAATTTGTGAACGTTTGTATTGTGTGAAATATGGTTAGAATTGTATGTAAGATGCCTGTATTGCAACTTGAGTTATAGGTGAAATGTGTTAAATAGAGAGCATATGATGTGGAAGGGGGTGTGTATTGTTTTGTTTAATTAAAAAGCGGTTACAGAGTAAGATGTACATTGATAGTGTGGAGGGTACAGTGACATTTGTGGGTGTGGGGGGGGGGGTGTTGTTTAGGTGTGTGTGTGTGTGTGTGTGCAATTGTATAGTAGGGTGTTTTTGAGTCAGCGGCTCCCCCTGGCGGAGGTCACGACACAGGAAAACAGGAGGCTGGGTAGTCATAGGGGTGTGTGGGCATAAGGGGGACTAAAGAGGAGGGTGGGGGACACTGTGCAGCTTCTGCCAGTGGGCAGCGGCGTAACTATAGCACCGCAGCCACCGCGGGGGGGCGCTGTGCATGTGGGGGCGCCGGGGGCTGCGGTGCTATAGTTACACACACCCCCCCCCCCCCCCCAATCCCCCGCAGACTTACCTATCTCGCTGGTCCCGGCGGCTCCGTTCTTCTGCTGAGGACCACCACAAAATGGCCGCCCCCATATAGCACACAGTTCTCTGAAACTGTCTGCTGTATGGGGGCAGCCATTTTGTGGTGGTCCTTAGCAGAAGAAGAACGGAGCCGCCGGGACCAGCACAATAGGTAAGACTGCAGGGGATTGGGGTGGGGGGTGGGGGTTTGCATGGGCGGCGGGGGATTGGGGGTACTTGGCGGGGCGGCGGGCGCTCCCCCCCTAACGGCGGGGGGGCGCCCAAAACTTAGTTACGCCACTGCCAGTGGGTGAGGGCCCAGCGTGGCAGCACAGGAGTACAGGATGGTGGCCCTGAGTCAGTCTCTCCTCCTACTGGGTGGGAGTTAGGGTGCATGAGAGCAGGAGGCTGGGTGGTAAAGCATGATAGGGGAATGTGGGCAACACAGGGTGAGCGGGTCCCCACTGGCGGAAGTTACAGGGCAGGAGAACAGGAGGCAGGGCAGTGATAGAGGTGTGTGGGCATGAGGGGTAGTAAAGGTTTTTGGCTGTTGCAGAGTAGGGATGGGCATTGGTGCAGACGCCATCGATGGTTGGCATCGATGGCGATTTTGCACCATGCCATTGATAGTAGTAACATATTACTTGGATAACCATCGATTGTTGTAGCTATCGATGGTCATACAATATCTCTGACTGAATAGGCCGTGGGTCAATCAGAACTCGGTGGTGGGGCTTCCGGGTATGGGGGGGCGGAGCTATGCTCCGTGTCCCGGCACCTTAAAAAATGTGAAACTTGATCGGTTCTCCTTTGCCATTGATGTAGGGAAACCATCTGGTCCTCCCACATCGATGGCAAAAGTATTCAACATCGGCCATAAACCATCGATGATTTGAAATCATTGATGGTCGATGGGCATCCCTAGAACTGGAGGAGGGTGGAGAACAGTATGCAGCTCCCGGCAATGGGCGAGCGTCTCCTCGCACTGGGAGGGAGTAAGGGGGTGCATGAGAGCAGGAGGCTGTATAATAGTGGTATGTGGGCAAGACATTGATAAAAGTTGTGGCGCTGGTGCAGAGGACCGCGGGGACACTTCTGGCAGTGGGCGGCCTTGAATCGCTGGAAGGGGCGGTCTGCAAATTGCGGGAGGGGGGATGTGGGGGTCCGTGAATCGCGGGAGGGGCGTGCGAGGTGCCGTGAATGAAAGGAGGGGGGATGCGGGGGTCCGCAAATCGTGGGAGGGGGCGCGGGGGGTCATGAATTGCGGGAGGGGGAGGTCGTGGGGGCCACGAATCGTGGGAGGGCGAGTGCGGGGGTGCCGTTTCTCGGTAGAGGGCGGGGTTTGCGGGAGGGGGGCGCAGCGAAGCACGGGAGGGGGGCGCAGCGAATCACGGGAGGGGGCGCGGTGGTGCCGTGAATTGCGGGGGTGCCACGAATCGCGGGAGGGGGGGTTGCGTGGGGCCGCAGATCGCGGGAGGGGGTTAGCGGGGGGTGCCGTGAATCGTGGGAGGGGACTTGGGTCCGCATATCACAGGAGGGGGTGCGCTGTGAATTGTTGGAGGGGGGCGTGGGGGTCATGAATCGCGGGAGGGGGAGGTCGCGGGGGCCGCAAATCATGGGAGGGCGGGTGCGGGGGGTGCCGTGATTCGTGGGAGGGGTGTGTGAATCGCTGGGAGGGGTGTCCCGGGGGGTTGCGAATCGCGGGAGGGGGCGCCGGAGATGCTGTGGGGTTCCGTGAATCATGGGAGGGGGTCTGCAAATCGCAGGAGGGGTTGCGAGGGGTGCCGTGAATCACGGGAGGAGGTCCGCAAATTTGGGGGGGGGGGCGCGAATCATGGGAGGGGGCGGGCGCGGGGGGGCTATAATCGCGGGGGTGGGGAAATCGCAGGAGGGGGGGTGCCGTGAATCGCGGGAGGGGGCGGGGGTTTGCAAAATGCGGGAGGGGGCGCAGCGAAGCACGGGAGGGGGCGCGGTGAATCGCGAGAGGGGGCGCGGTGGTGCCGTGAATCGCGGGGGCGCCACGAATCTTGGGAGGGGGGGTCGCGTGGGGCCGCAAATCGCGGGAGGGGGTCCGCGGAGGGTGCCGTGAATCGCGGGAGGGGGTTTCGGTCCGTAAATCATGGGAGGGGGGCGCTGTGAATTGCTGGAGGGGGGTCGTGGGTGTCCCGTGAATCGTGGGAGTGGGGTCGTGGGTGTCCGGAGGGGGGTTGCTTGCAGAGGGGGGGGGGGGGTGCGGGGGTAATGGTGGATGGTGGCTGTGGAGTAATGGTGGATGGTGGGCGTGTACTGTAGCCCTGGCTGGGCGGGGGGAGGTGATGTCAAGGGGGTGGAATGTGTAGAACGTTATACACCAGGGTTGCCGACTTTAACATTCTCCTCTCCGGGAGAAGCCCGGAGAGGAGAGTTTCAGCAGCCGCTCAGGGGGCGGGGCTGACGAGTGACATCACTAAGCCCCGCCCCATACTGGTAAAAGCAGCTAATTCGGGGATCTCCATGGAGGGGGCGGGGCTAAAATGACGCGATTGTGCCGTTTTAGCTCCGCCCCCTCCTCTGAGACCCGAGGATTGCGGCATTTTAATGCCGCGATCCGGGGGTCAGCGGGGGTCCCCCCTGAATCCGGGAGGGTTTCCCACCCTTCCGGGGGCCGGGAGGGGGTACCCGATTTTCGGGAGACTCCCGGAAATTCCGGGAGGGTCGGCAACCCTGTTATACACATAGAACACTTTTGCCTGGGGGGGGCGGGTTTGTGTATCCTGCTGAACGTTACCTACACAGGGGATGAGTGACAGATCTGGCTAAATATATAACATATATATATATATATATATATATATATATATATATATATATACACAGTATAGTATATCTAACACATACGGAAACCCCCCTGGAATATTCCTGCATTTGCCATTTGCCCCTACATTTACACTGCAAAGTCAAACTGGTTTTGCAGTGTAAATGACTGCCGATTTAAAAAACCTGGAGATTTCTTACCAAATCTCTCACTTTCTGAGTCTCTCATCCTATTACATTTCCCCCATGATTTTTATCTTCCTCTTGAATAATCATGGTGCTGTATAGTGACTATAATCCCAGCAACCGCATCACTGTCCTCCAAGTGTGTCTTTTACTAGAGAACTGAGCCGTATCATAAGTGTGAGCTGGGCAGTGCGTGGCACCTACAGTATTAACACCTTCATGACTGTGGCTGAGAGCTTCACATTTGTAATTATCAAGATATTGATAAAATGCCCTATTTATGTATTATAATACATTGGTACGGTATTGTAATTATCACAGGCCTGATGTTACCTTCTCTTAAACTGTCTGCATCCACATACATCTGGGATATTCGGTAGGCATCCAGACGAAATTCCCCCTCCCCCCTCTCCCCTCTCCTCTACTGAATATTCAGGTACATTTTGGCTATATAGTGTGTACACTTAATACTGGTTGACCAACGGCAGAAAAAATGTAGTTCACTTTATCGGTGGTGGGCCTAGTCATTTAGGGCTTTCTGACAAATTCCTTCTTAGATGTACAAAACCATGTGCACTGCAGGTGGGGCAGATGTAACATGTGCAGAGAGAGTTAGATTTGGGTGGGGTTTTACTTCAAAGTCAGAGCTATATTGCAGTGTAAATATATTATTAATATAATTCAGCCAGTATTTTCCCTGCACAGAAACAAAATAACTCACCCAAATCTAATTCTCTCTGCACAAGTTACATCTGCCCCACCTGCAGTGCACATGGTTTTGTCCATCTAAGAAGGATTTTGTCAGAAAGCGTGAACCAAAATAACCCCCTTAGTGCACAGGTTCTCAAATTCAGCCCTCATGACCCAACACAGTGCATGTTTTCCAGGTTTCCTCACAGAATCACAAGTTAAATAAATAACTCTACCTGTGGATCTTTTAAAATGTGTCAATGAATAATGAATGCACCAATGCAGTCAAGGGTGCCATCAGCAATTGCGGGGGCCCGGGGCTGTCAAAATAGACAGGGTCCCAGGCCCCCCTCTCACCCTCCCTCCTGTGCTGTCACCTTTCACCTTGTAGCCAGTGTCGTAGGTCCCTGCTCATCTGGATGGCTGACAGCTGCTCCTTTGCCGCGTAACAGGAGGCTGGGTGGTGGCGTGCGGCGGGCTTCGGCGATTTGGAGGAAATAAATGGTGGGAGTGGGGGTGAGTAGGGACTACCATCAGTGGGTTAACCATCGACACATTCACACTGATGATCATCCATGCTCTATGATTTACTAAGCTGTCAGCCAATTAGATCCTGGGGGTGGGGCTTCATGGGCACATCAGAGGCAGAAATAGACTCCATTCCCGGCATTAATTAGGGGGATACACCATTGAGGACTCTCTACCATTGATGTCATAACTATCTGACATAGGCCATTGCCCGTAGATGTTTTGTAATCATCGTTAGTTGATGGCCACCCCTACCCAGGGTGATTGTGATCAGATGCATTTGACACTGAGGGGTAGATGTATGAAGAAGTGATAAGGGAGGAGAAGTGATAAAGTGCCTGGTATGTTATCACCGGCCAATCAGCTCCTACTGTTCCTTTTTAAACCCTTATCACTGCTTCATACATCTACCCTGAAACTCCTTCTAAATAAGTGACATACAGTAGTGTATAATGCAGAGTTGGGTGTTACATCACACTTGCCAACCGTTTGCTTGCTTCGCCCAGGTTGGGCAGCGAGGTTGGCACTGTGGAGGGTGTGGCTTATCAGATTTGGGTGGATCTGGAGGCATGATAATGAAAATGAATCAGCCCCACCTGGGCGGCTCACTTCACTTGGGATCTGGGCGACAGCTGCTGGGGTGGTTACAGGCTCCAGGAGACTTGCCGACTTGATTTTTGGGACCCTCCCAGCCAATCTTGAAAAGTAGTCAAGCATGACATAAATTGCAGATTTCCTTTCCTTTCATATGTAGAGCAACATACGTTCTATTTAGCAAAAGAGTTTTTGTGCCAGGTTTGCTTTATGTTGATAATCATTTTTATGTGTAAGAAACACTTTTGATCTAAGGCATCAATTAAGCCACCAAACTCCTCCAGAAACAACACCCTGTCTCACCTAAGCACACTCACACAATAGCATAGTCTGTGCCCAAGAATTAAAGCTGTCACCAATCAGTGTTTGGGAATCGTTTGCAAACAGCCAATCACAGCTCACTAGTGCTGGTAACACAGCCCATTCTAAGTGCCCATTCTCAGCCCACCCACACAGGAGCAGGCCGGAGTAAGTAGCTGGGTCACAAATCTGTCGTCTATGCCCACTGCTCTTGTCATGCTCAGTCAGAATGCAACCTCTCCGTTTGGCATAGTCCTCACTGTGGAGGGAGTGGGGATATTGTGCCAATTCTTTTAAAGCACCAAGGGTGTATCCACCTGCACAAATACACAATACAGTTAAAATATATAACAATTGTTTATTATAAAACTTTAGGTGGCCACCTAGAAAAATATAATTCACACAAATATACAATATGAAATTAATATAATGGCATTCATTCGGATAGTATGTCATATGTCAAATTACAATTTTGTCATATGACATATCCTAATTAATGCCATTATATTAATTTAATATTGTATATTTGTGTGAATTATATTTTTCTAGGTGGCTACCTAAAGTTTTATAATAAACAATTGTTATATATTTTAACTGTATTGTGTATTTGTGCAGGTGGATACACTCTTGGTGCTTTAAAAGAATTGGCGCAATATCCCCACTCCCTCTACTATACTATTTTTTCCTGGGCAGGGCCCTCCTTCCCTTTCTCGTCCCCCCCCCCCAGCCTCCCCCCCCCCAGGGGCATGATCCCGACAGTCATTATCCCGACGTTGGGATCCCGACTGCCCGGAGTCAGACAGCATGGTGAGCGCAAAAAAGCCCCTTGCTGGCTCGCTGTGCTCGCCACGCTGCGGGCACGGTGGCTGACTAAGCGAGCCACCAATTCTATTCTCCCTCTATGGGGGTCGTGGACCCCCATGAGGGAAAATAGCGGGTGGCCATCGGGCACCCGGCTGTCTGCGTTTTGACAGTCGGGATCCCGACGTTGGGTAAATGACTCTCGGGATCCCGACTGTCGGGAACCCGTCCGGCACCCGGGCATGGGCAAAGGCAGAACTACCATTGGTGCAGCAGGTGCATTGCATGGGTCCCCTGAGGACTAAGCGGCCTACTGTTGACAGCCACTGCTGTGTGGCATATTGTGAACTGGGGTTGGAGTAGAGTATGGGGCCCAAATGATATTTTTTGCACCTGGGCCAACCGCTCACAAGTTCCGCCACTGGACATGGGGTTCCTGAGAACTTGAGCAGCATTATAATTTAGAGGTAAGCTTTATGCTACAAAGTAAATGTCATAAGTCAGTGTTGCTTGCTGTTTTCACAACCCTCATCAGGAAGTAGTACTCAGCATAGGCCGAGACGGAGTTTCCTCTGTTTGCAAAGTCATTCCTTTGAAGCTATCAGGCGGACACCATCTTTACTTAGTTGCGGATGGCACCGTTTCGTTAGACCCCCTGCCCAGACAGCCCTGGCAGGGAAAGGGTGCAGTTTACACAACTAATCCGACATTTGTACAAACAAGATCAAACGACTATCTGCTCCACCAGCAAGGTCGAGAAAGTTCCTTCCAATCTGCAGAGGACTCTGGCGCCTGGGTCTGGCCTCACCTAAGAAGAAAGCTCTGGACAACTTCACTATCTCCACCCGAGTCAATATTGACCCAAATCTCCATGTATTAGGCAGAAATGATGTCACTCAGGTCTCCAAATGGAGTTTGTTCACTTTGATAAGGTGAAAAAGAAAAGAAAATAACAAGGGAATCTGGCTTCTCCTTCTCATCTGTGAGAAAGGAGCAATCGTTGGGTTCCTTTCAGCATGTACATTCCAGTGTAAGCAAAGAAAGGAGAAAGCAGAGCCGCAGTGGCTTAAGGTGTTTACACTGAGGTGGAGAGCTCGCCGGGCCTGGAGCCAGCACCGTCCTATATGAGGCAATATAAAGTGCTATGATGTATGTGCTCATTGTTAGTGGCTGCCAATTGGGAAATAATTGCAGAACGTTCTCCTATGTTTGTTCTCTTAAAAAGAAAAATTCAGAGACCCAGTCATAGTTAATCATCTTGCATAGGCGGCACTCCATCCATTATTTTCCATCACGTCTGCTGCTATGTCATGTCGCGCAGTCTTTGTATCCCATCGCACCTTGTATTGGGAACACATATTGTTGTTGTATAATGAAGAGGATATAAGTCATAAAGCTGCACCTCTTTTATCTGTCACCCCTGAAATGTCGCCTCATTCCACACATTTTCTAATAGGGGGATCAATGTAACAAAAAGTCGCTTTTATACCTCAAATATTTGCAGCTAAATAAAAGAACTTAGCAGCGAGAGGCATCACACACTCGTTCCGAGAGAGAGGACAGGCTGCCGCTGCAGCTGCCTCTCTCCTCAGCTCAGCATAAAGCACTGTGCCCAGCTCTCTGCAATAGGGGGGGTAGCGGTCCGACTTCAGCCCGGTTCCGATGCCAAGCCATTCGCTCCAGAGAGGGGTGGACGCTGGGCCGGAGCAGGGGAACGCCCTGTGTTTATGAGCATCCCCATTAAAATGCTGGGCATTCCCCTGGATATGCGAGTGGGTCTGAATCAGGAGGGCACCCTTTTTCTTCCTGTACAGCACGGATGGGGAACCTTCGGCGCTCCAGCTGTTGTTGAACTGCACATCCCAGCATGCCATGCTACAGTTGTGCTATTTGGTCATACTAAAACTGTTGCAGGGCATGCTGGGATGTGTAGTTCAACAACAGCTGGAGGGCCGAAGGTTCCCCATCCCTGCTGTAGAGGATTACCTTTATTTAGAGATCATCATTCTGAATAATCTCTGCATTTGGCTATATGAAATCTCAATTGAAGTTTAGACCTACTGTATTTTGGTCCAGATTCAGTCATAATGGGGCAGATGTATTAAGCCTTAACAAGAGATAAATGCAAGGGTGATAAGGAGAGATAAACGTCCAGCCAATCAGCTCCTTACTGACTTTTTTCAAACACAGGCTGTAACATGACAGTTGGCAGGTGATTGGCCGGGCGTTTATCTCTCGTTATCACCCTTGCGTTTATCTCTTGTTAAAGCTTAATACATCTGCCCCTATGTGTCTGGAGCAAACCATGTTACTGTACAAGGGGAACAAATACATGTATTTATATTTTCTGTGCAGGGTAAATACTGGCTTCTTTTGCATGTAGCCCACAGAGCTTTATTTCTACACTGCAATTTAGATTTTAGTTTAAACAACGCCCCATCTAAATCTAAATCTCCACCGAGACACACACACACACATAGCAGACTTGTTAATGATGATGAAGATGATGATGATGATTCTAATAATAATAATATATGTACAGTATATCGCTTTTCTTCCAATAGGAATCACAGTGGTCAGTCCAAATAGGTGCAAGTTTTTGAAGAATCCACTCCAATTAAAAATGCCTTTTTTCGGTATTCACAGCAGGATTTTGTGAATTGTCTGACATATATGATGTTGCATATAAAACTGGGGTGACCTTCCTAGACCCCCCAAAAAGTGTCAATTTATTTTGTTTGCAGAATTATACATAAGGCAGTTAGTGGGCATAAGGAAAGTACTGGTGGTTTCTAAAATGGCTGACTTGTGCATTAAAAAAAATCTAAAAAAGCTAACTTTTTGTTTACTTTCTTAAGAGAACAAAAGAAAAAGGTAAACAAAAAAATAGGAAAAATGCTTTTGGGGTAATTTGAGGTGACTTTAAAAAATATGATAGAAAGATAATTTTTTTTAAATAAACACAAATTTTACAGCTTTGCTTGTGGTCAAAATGAATGCCGACTGCAGGGTTGGTCTCCCCCCCCCCCAGTAGCGCACGCAGGGGGGGGGTTCGAGTACCCAGAAACCCCCCAGGAGTCTAAGGACTTAAGGTCTAGGCTTAAAGCTGAGGGTCCCCTCTTTCCATGGGTACAAGAATTTTAAAAATCGGCCCTTGGGAACCGGAGATATCTGACTTCAAAGTTGTGGTCCCCATCCAAGTCTGTTAATTGCTCTTCCCAGTCAGATATTTCAGGTTCTGTCTGACTTAAAGTTTTTCTGAGGGTACATTCCAAAAGCTGAGACTCTTCCCCTTTGATGGATACTAGTAGCTTGTCTCTACTGTTCCCAGAACCAGAGATATCAGCCTTCCAGCACTGGTAGGTGCGAGCGGTATGGCGAACATGGAGCGATCATGGAGTCACACCCTGCGTCTGCACATGCGCAGACACAAAAAAATCCGTCCCCTGTGCCAACGTGCGGAGGATCGCTTATATTTGAATAATCCCCTAAATGCACGGTGTGTAAAGCAACACAAACGTTGATTTTAGGGTAATTTGAGGCCATCATTTTTAAACCTCCCCAAAATGACATGTAATAATAATAACAACACAGGATCCCAACATTTTACTTTAAAAGTGAGGTAAAGCTTGACCCCCACATTCAGGGAAATCCTAGGTATTTCATTTACAGCATTCACAGACTGTAGTAATCGAGAGGGACAATAAGGAATCAGAAGCTGCTGGAGGTAACTTGGGCCCTGCTCATTTAGGACTTTGAATGTCAGTGAGCCGATCTCAAAACAGATTTGCCATCTTACAGGCAACCAAAGCAGGGAGTAGAGAATGGGTGTAATGTGTCTGGAAAGGGGCTGGATGGTTAATAGCCTGGCAGCTGCATATTTTACCATCTGCAAGTGGTGCAATTCTTTTACTGGGAGTCCCAGATAGAGGGCATTGCGGTAGTCCTGACAGGGTCTGATCCATAATACTAGCACTAAGGACGGTGGTGGTCATAAAACCAACAGCTCCATCCCACTGGTTAGTATCCCGACAGCTACTACGTAAGTATACTAACCCTTTCCCTCTACCCCATAATCCTACTTACCTGATGTCTAACCCTAACCATCCCCCATTAGTGCCTAAACCATCCCCCATTAGTGCCTAACCCTAACCATCCCCTACCCTGCAGCCTAACCCTAACCATCCCCTACCCTGCAGCCTAATCCTAACCATCCCCTACCCTGCAGCCTAACCCTAACCATCCCCTACCCTGCAGTCTAATCCTAACCATCCCCTACCCTGCAGCCTAAACCTAACCCTCCCCTATCCTGCAGCCTAAACCTAACCCTCCCCTACCCTGCAGCCTGATCCTAACCATCCCCTACCCTGCAGCCTAAACCTAAACCTCCCCTTTAGCGCCTAACCCTAAAGGGGCCTACACATGTAGCCAGTGGCGGATTCAGGGGGGGGGGCACCCGGGCACGTGCCCCCCCTGTCATTTATTTTGTAGCTGAGGACCAGAGCTTTCCAACAAGCCCAGCCCCGTGTCTCTAGCCCCCCGGGAACCGGAGATATCGCCTGGCAAACCTGTAACATTTTTTCCCCATAGGATAATATGGGAGATGTCAATTCCGACCCCCATCCGGTTCCGACGGCTGACAGTTCCCGCCCTGGCATCACAGAAGCTTGTGGTTGATTTCATTCAATTCCAAATCGCTGGGCCTTCAATATGATACCAGGCTGGTCCAAATCGGTTAATTGGTTCTAGAGATATTGCGTGTAAACCGATTTTTTTATTTTTGAAATGTAATTTCATGGCTGTTCATGTTTTTGAGGGCAGATTACTCTGGAACCAAACATTCCAGTTTCACTGGACCAAAATCATTCAAAGCACACTCAAAAGTTCTTCAATATAATACTTGTCTCATGTAAATGGGTCAGTTGGTTCCGAAGATATAGCCGGTTAAATGAGATAACTGGTTAAATGGGGGAGGGGTGGTTTTCTCTCCCCCTCACACCAGAAAATGCAGGGACTAGGCTGGTGTAAAAGGGGCCAACCTGGGAATGCATTTTCTGGTGTGAAAGGGGTATTATTTCAAATAGCCGGGACCTGCAGTGCTCTGAATACAGCCAGGCTCTGACACTGTCAGTGGCTATCACTTCTGCCTGGCGGCGGTTGTCCCCCATTTACCACGAGCATGTATCCCCCCTTGGCAATGAGCATGTAATCCCACATGGCAATGAGCATGAAACCTCTGGCAATGAGCATGAAACCCTTGGCAATGAGCATGTAGAGAAGCAGCACTTATGTAGCATAATTTTTAATAGGCATTATGGTGTTTGGCATAACACATAATGGACATAATGGCGTGTAACTTAATGTGTATTGGACATTATGGTGTAAATGTTTAATGCGCGCCTTTGGTGGACAAAGTCCCTGTTTATGAAGTGTATTGTGAATTTTGGCTTAATCTGTGTGGCATTATGTGAATCCTGGCTCAATCCATGTGGCATTATTTGAATTTTGTCTCAATGCGTGTGGCATTATGTGAATTTTGGCTCAATCCATGTGGCATTATGGGAACTTTGGCTCAATCCGTGTGGCATTATGTGAATTTTTTCCCAATCCGTGTGGCATTATGTGAATTTTGGCTCAATCCGTGTGGCATTATGTGAAGTTTGGCTCAATCAGTATGGCATTTTATGCATTTGGCTCAATCCGTGTGGCATTATGTGAATTTTGACACAATCCATTTGGCATTATGTGAATTTTGGCTCAATCCGTGTGTGTTATTATGTAAATTTTGGCTCAATCCATGTGGCATTATGTGAATTTTGACACAATCCATGTTTCATTATTTGGTACTTCTTTACTTTCACGGCGCCACTAGATAGGACAGATAGGATACTAGATAGGATACGATTTTGTATGCGATTTGACATAAGATATCGCATAAGATATAGGATAAGATTTACTATCCATTTCATTACCCCACTATCCACTAGGGCGTGGAGTTGATTTTATATAGCGTGGCGAGCGCAGCGAGCCACCGAGCCCCATGCGTGGCGAGCGCAGCGAGCCCCGCGAGGGGACACGGATGTTGTTTCAAAGCAAGTTCCCAATATTGCATGCCATTTGCATGCAATTCCATAAAATACATTCCGTGTCCGCTCGCCACGCTTCGGGCTCGGTGGCTCGCTGCGCTCGCCACGCTATATAAAATCAACTCCACGCCCTAGTGGATAGTGGGGTAATCAAATGTATAGTAAATCTTATCCTATATCTTATGCGATATCTTATGTCAAATCGCATACAAAATCGTATCCTATCTAGTATCCTATCTGTCCTATCTAGTGGCGCCGTGAAAGTAAAGAAGTACCCATTATTTGAATGTTGGCTCATTCCATTTGGCATCATGTGTAAAGGGCAAGTATAATGGGGTCTAGTATTTTGTTGCATAATGTGTAGAAGTTCTATATGGTGTTGACACGCCCCCTGTTGAGTGGCCACACACCCTTTTCTGGAGCGCGCCTTTGGCGCGCGCACAACTACATCCTTCACTTTTGTCGCCATGGTGGGCCTGCGTACTTTAAATGCCAGGGTCTATTTTTAATTCCATTCCCACCCTCTCCTGCCGCTCTCTTAGCATGTACACTGGCACCACTAACACCGCCCCTCCCCCACCCAAACCCTTTTTTATCATGGTGCCCCCCCTGTCATTTTATCCTGGATCCGCCCCTGCATGTAGCGCAGGGTTGCCTACTTTTAAAGTCTCCTCTCCAGGAGCAGCACTTCGGGGGGGCCGAGCCTGATGTAGACGTCATCAATCCCCGCCCCCAGTACTTCAAATCCAGCAATTTGAGGGTCTTTGAGGAGGGGGCGTGGCTAAACGGCACGGTTTGCATCATTAGCCCTGCCCCTCTCCCCCGAAAAGCCCAGAATCATGGGAAATGAATGCTGCCACGGAGGAGATGTGCGTGGGGGGGGGGGGTTTGCCCACCGTATGGGGAGGTGTGTGATTTTGATCAGGTGCGCTCTTCCGACAGCCTAATAGCCTCCACACTGGTTCCATCAGCAAGTAATAAATGTCAGCAAAAAGAAAACAGGAGAATAGGGAGGTAGAATGGAAGGCGCCTAGGTTGATGTATGAATAGTGATATCCTTTTCAACAACGTTCCAATCAAAATGTATATTTATTATTCACACTGGAAACGAATGCAGTCACTCCCACTAAAATTAAGTGCATAAAAAAAACAGAAAAAAAATAAAACCATGAAACACAGTCCTGATACTTCTTGTATCCACTTTGGGTACATGGGGTGGGAAAGACAGTTTAGATTTTGTACCTCCACTCCCGTGTCCGAACCCCTTGTATCCACTGTAAATTGCCAGCAGCGATAAGCAAGTGAGAGCAGCCCCTTGCCTCCGCAGTCATGATCCCAGCTTCCAGTCAGGTGATGGGTGTCTTTCTCAAAGTCAGGATGCAGCTCCGTATTAAAATATTAGAAAGTATGGTTGACCACCAACCCTGATGTAGCGACTGCTGAGCGATCTGAGTGACGCTAGGTGTGTCAGCTATGTGTCCTGAGTGATCTGTCAGGACCAATGTTCTCAGCGGAGAACACTGGCCCTGACTGGTGATGTAAATAGATTTATCCAGTATGCTGGATGTGAATCGCCACAGCGATAGCGACAAGGGAGGCCGCGCATCACTACGGTCCCTACACACGGAGCAATGTAGGGTTAAGTTCTAAGCATTCTACTAAGATCGCTTAGAAAATGACCTGAAATCGCCCCGTGTGTAGGCCCCATTCCATACTTAGTTTAGTACCTAACCCGCTCTCCCTGTGACTTTTGACCAGTCAGGGTTTTGACTGCTGTCATCCCAAGCACTGGCAGGTCGACTGCATCCCTCTAGGTCTAATGAAACAAATATATGTATGACTTTAGCTAGATACTTTAGGGACCTTCTGAGTGATATTGTTTAAGAACTTGTCTAATGCGTGCTCCATGTATGTTAACGACATAACAACGGGTGTTAACGACGGGTGTCAAAATGACTTGTTCCCTCTCTGTTTCATGGTTCTTCCTGAAATCCAATCCTAAATGGATATTTTTTTAGGATATATAAAATGGTAGATAAACAAGTAGGGGTGTATTCAAACCGGCGGCGAGGGGGGTTTGTATGGTGAGGATGGCTCATTTTCGGCGTGTCAACCCCTCGAGTCTGCTGCATTTTGATGGCCACACTCACTGTTTCCACCTCACTCTAAAGAACCAGCGAGGTGGAAATGGGGAGTGAATGGAGAGGACATTGAATACTCTGACGGCGAGCTATCGGCTCTGCTCGCTGCATCGCTCACCGATGGCATTGAATACACCCCGTAGACTGGTATACCCTATTTAGGTTGACATGCATTCGGTCGACCACTGAAGGTCGACGGGGCTTAGGTCAACACCTGAATTAGGTCGACATGGCTAAGGTCGGAAAGTTGACACAAACTTTGGGTCAACAATGGCAAGGTCAACAGTCAACATGAGTTATTCACTTTTTCTTAGCCGTGAGGTGCCGATAGGTGGTATTCCATGCCCTACCATCCACTGCAGCATGGTGAGAGAATAAGCAGCGAGGGGATGCCCTACAGTTTGACTGTGGCCATGTGGATTATGTCGACATTTGGGCCCAAAAAAAGTGAAAAACTCATGTCATCTTTTTGACTCGTCCTTGCCATTGTCGACCTAATACTTGCATCAACCTTCCAACCCTGTCTACCTTAGCCACGTCGACCTATTTCAGGTGTCTACCTAAGATCTGACGACCTTCAACGGTCGACCCAATGCATGTCAACCTAAAACGGGGTCAACACAATGACCCATACCCGGTCCAGCAGATTGAAACTAATTCTGGACAGTTTGTCACAGAGTACTTTTATTTATTAGATTTTATATTACATATTATCTGCAGGTCCGGTTATGTTTATAGGTAAGTAAGTTTTTTGTTAAATGTATTTTTTATGTAGTTATATCAGTGGATGCAACATAGAGCTTCAAACACCAGATTCAAAAGTTCTGTCCACCACAAAGACTTTCTGCAGAGATCGCCAAAACAAACAGTTCACAAAGCAAGTGCCTTAATTTCGTCTGGTGAGAGGTACTTCTTATTCTGTTACTTTCCTGTCAGAGCTTAAAGGATCTTTTTTTTTTTTTTTGCAGTTTAAATAAGCAAATATATCTTATCCTACATCCAACCACCGGCCCCGTAGTAGCACACATAACTGTGAAGGCCTAGCTAGTGTATTCCATACACTGTCTGTAACCCCACCCCCACAACAACAAAAAAAACACTTTAGTACAGTGTATATAACCAACACCTAGCTGTAGAAGGAATTATATTTTGTAAAACTTTAATTAATCCTTTCGTTATAGGCAATGGGAGAGCTTCAATATTTTATTATAAATAAACCAAAAAATTTTTTGCAAAAAATGATTTTTTGTTTCAAGCAAAATTGATCATCAATACGTTCAGCTGATTAGATGGTTGTAGCATAATTACAACAATTTATCAAAACAAGGTGGGCGGTTTCATCAGGAGTATTTTTTGTATAGTTATAGTTTTGTAATTGTTATGTGTCTGGGCAGGAGACCAGACACAGGTAATCTTACTTCAATCAGTTGCTAATTAAATTAAGATAAATTAGTGCTACAACAAATATTTGTTTCACATATGGTAATTGAAAACAACTTTTAATATTTTTTTAGAATGACAAATATGGTTTAGCAGCGACAGAGGGCAATACATGCAAAATTGTCACTATATAAATAATCTTAGGGCCAGATGTATTAAGCTTCAAAAAGTTAAAAAAGTGGAGAGCGATAAGCAAGCAGCCAATCAGCTCCTACCTGTCATGTTACAGACTGGGTTTTAAAAATGAGAGGTAAGAACTGATTGGCTGGTTATTTATCACTCTCCACTCTATCAATTTTTTATAAGCTTGATACATATTGAGAAGTGACACTGTAAGTGGATTGATTGGAATACGTAAAATTGTTACAAAGCTTTATTTACTACCTTCCTCATAATGCAAATATACAATAAATAGTCACAAAAATATTTAAACCAAATAATCGATTTTATGAAAGATAAAAGGAAAGCAAAGGAAAGCAAAAACAAATACTGAGTATTTTTAAAAAAAAAGTGACGTCAATGGGCCTTATTCTAGTTCATTCTTTCTGACAAAATCCTTCTTAGATGGACAAAACCATGTGCACTGCAGGGGGGCAGATGTAACATGTGCAGAGAGAGTTAGATTTGGGTGAGTTATTTTGTTTCTGTGCTGGGTAAATACTGGCTGCTTTATTTTTACACTGCAATATAGATCTCACTTTGAAGTAAAACCCCACCCAAATCTAATTCTCTCTGCACAAGTAACATCTGCCCCACCTGCAGTGCACATGGCTTTGTCCATCTAAGAAGGATTTTGTCCGAAAGAGTGAACTAGAATAACCCCCAATGTGCTTTTATGTCATTTGCAATTATTACACATGAATATGGCAAAAAAATACAATTGCAAAATAAATTACAGTTACTTTTGATGGTGGAGGAGTCTTACAAATGTAATATTGTATAAATTAAAATTGTACACAAGTTTAATAGTTTTATTCTCTTTTCATTGCTACGAGAAAGTAGTTTTGATTTAATGTATATTGCAACTAAATAGCAAAAATTTACATTTTAAAAGTAACATATTCTGATAGAATGTTAATCAATTTTAAGAGTTTTTAAACCATTAAAGAAATTTTTCCCTTTTTGTTTTATGCTTGCATTTTTATTTTAATGTTTTTATTATTATTATTATTATTATTATTATTATTATTATTATTATTATTATTATTATTATCATCAATGAATAGACTTATGTCTCTAAAAAAATATTATTTCTAAACATGAAGCCAGAATTTTTGTTTTCCCTTATCCAAAGTGCTTTCTTATGAAAAATGCTTATGAACATACTGTATGCATAGTTTTGTATATTTTGAAAAAATGTTTTACTGTTAATTGTATGAGCAATTCAAAATATATAAAAAATAAATTGGATTACAAATGTAAGGTGTAAATAAAATTAAAAACCTTCCTTTTTATGGCAATAAAGTTAATAGATTTTTTTGATAGTGTATATATATATATATATATATATATATATATATATATATATATCTCATAAGTAATATTTATGAAAATATCAGATTGTTTTACAGGATGGGTCAACAGGGTTATCAATCAAAATAATGAATATACCAACATACAGAATTATTTTTATTATTTTTATATACTATTTATTATACTTTCTCACAAATATTTTTCTGAAGTTTTAAATGCTTGTTTTTAGTTCTGAAAAACGATTATTATAACACCTTCGCATTATAGGGTCTGTTGTTATTTTCGCATCACTTCCAGTTCCCTTTAATGATATTTGAAAGGTGCTTCTGTTGACAGAATAGTCTATTGTTCTCTTACCAAACTGATTTGTTCTATTTGTCTATACATTAATATAAACACAGTCATTTTTCTTATGCTTTTGGTATTTGTATTAGAAAACCCTTAGACCCCAAGATGTGAGTTTATAAGGTACAATAGTCTCTAAAAGCCCAGTATTGTACATTATCTGAAGGTGATGAACAATAGCATAGTGTGTCTGAAGATACCGGGGGTTCCGTTGATTTGAATGTAAATTATAAGCTTCAAATGCATCAGGAAATGACATCATTTGTATCATCACCATCATTGTGTAGTTCGCACCGGTGGTCGATCACGCTTCATGTTTCCCGGCTACTGACAAATTAATATTTATCTGTGCACCAGTCTCCATAGCTCATATTTGCTCCACACACCCATATTGTACTTTGGAGACACTTATCTGCCCCCTAATTTCCCCCTCATCCACCCTGTAAAGAGCTGCAAGCAATTATTAGAGCAAGATGCAACCTACTATTCCTATAGCCACCAAACGAAGAAGTAAAATGTGTACTTTATGCAGCAAAAATCTCTTTACGTTCAACTTAACGTGACCTCCACAACCACCTCCACCTCCACCTAGGTCACCTCCACAATCACAAGACTAATCGTGCTTTGTGCTTGTACATACTAAATGGCAGTTATTAGTCATTATATTTTATTAGTTGGAAAATGTTAAGTCTTAAAGCATTATGATTTCAATAAGTAGACACTTTGCATATACTGTAAATAAAATCCTCTGTAACTTCTCAAACATGGCTTTGGAACATTTTCTGTGTAACCTACTGCAAATATATATCCTTATTGTGAAACTCGCATATACATTGGCAAACAGGGAAGTGGAGGGCAGTTGAGGCATGTATCCTATGAGCCAGCAATTCTTTTAGTATACAATATATGTATATACAGGAGTGAATTTACCACCACCAGTCACCAAGGTTTGAAGACCATATTTCGAGCAGATTTGTCAAATTCATGGATGTCTGAGGCAGAGCTGAGGAAGTCTTGTGCTATCAGCAGACCTTGGCCATGGAGGTGCTGGTCTTGCATGGAACCCTTGTATTCCAGCTTCATATCACCATAATCCTCTAGGGAAGTGCAGGGGCTTCGACAAGCCACCTTGACCTCATCAGACTCCACATTGTAGGGTTTGGAATCTTCTTCACCCAGATCCTCCCTGTTCTTAGCTTGCCTTTTCATTTTGTACCGATGGTTCTGGAACCAGATCTTGACCTGGTTAGGTGTAAGATGGATGTTCTTAGCCAGCTGCTCTCTCTCAGGGGCCGTGAGATACTTCTGCTGCTCGAATCTCTTTTCTAGTTCATACACTTGGGCCTGGGAGAAGAGGACCCTCCTTTTTCTTTTAGATGTATGCTGAAAGTAAAGGGAAGTTTTTGCTCCATCTCCGATATATCCAAGGCAGCCAGAAGCCGACACATTAAATCCCGGAGTAATTAATCTAGAGACTAAAAAGGAAATAATGGAGTATATGACATGTATTAAGTTATTTCAGATTTTATATGAAAGTCATTGTTATTATTATATTCTAACAGCAGAAATTTATGAAATGAATGCATTCTCCTTTTTTTGGAAAATATCTAAGAATTTCCAATAAATGTAATACAATTACAATTACAAATACATCATCTTTGGATTTTTTTTTTTCAATAGAAAAAAATTCTCACTGTGATGCCAATTGCTTTAGTTATATATATTATTTCTAGAAGATGATTTTTGCTGACGATCCCTTTTTCTCCCTTCACACTTAACCAAAATCGATAAATGAAGTACCATTTTAAAGATTAAGTTCTCCGCTTCTGATAAAATTGTCCCTACAGTTCTTTCCCTGGATGTATCGATACTCGAAATGGCTACAAATTAACCGGTTCTTCTTTCATCCTACTACAAACCACCAACCGCGCTATAAAATTAAATGTATTTTATGCGCATGCAAAATTTTTGTACAGGCCAAGGCAAATAGGGGTCACGTTAAATTCTTTGTAGTATTTTTTTCTGAATTATAACGAAATATATTGGAACATAATTGCCGTGAAAACATAATGTTTTCTATTACAGATTATTCCATATAATTATATATAATTATACATAACATATGTATCTATTACTAAGAATTACAAGACTATAGTATAGACTTGTCTGTCTGATGAGGTCACCGATATTCTAATTCAAATATTGGATTAAGGCTAGAGATAAGATCTACAATAACCCTATTCTATGGGTAAATAGATGTCTGTCTGCTACAATAGATTCTAGAAAAACAGTAAAAAAATACACCGAGATAAGAGAATAATTGCTTTAAAAATGAGTCTATTCTATGGATTTTTTTAGGAACATGGTTTTAATTTATAGAAGGTTTTTTTAAACCCAATAAGGGCTCACTATTTAAATAAAAATGTGGACAAAAAAACAAAAAACATTTATTCTAATTATAACAAAAAATTTAAATCCTCATTTTACAACTCAGGACTCGCCCTGGACTTTAAAATGTTATCACCTGTAGGTTCCTCTGACAGCAGTCCTCTGATTACAAGAGCAGTTGGTGCCATGACTGGTGATAACCTAATAGATATTCACAGTGTATACTTGTCACTTTTCAGGCTATCTAAAGATAATTATTACTAGATCTCAAGACCGAAAGTGAATTGTGCATTTAACAACAATATCTGTGAATAGGTTTCAACTAAAAAGTAAAAAGAAGTAGTAAAAAAAAAGTATAAATCCTATAATAACAAATATAATAGAAAATAAAATGTAAAAAAAAATATAGTTACAGGATGTGTGATTGTGTAGTACAATAGAATGTGTAAATATAGTGTTGATAACTCAGTGGAACTAAGAAATAAAGATGTTCTTCTTACAAAAAGGACAATTTTGGTGTATAAAAAAGGTTAGGCATATATGCTATGTTCTAGTCCTGGCGTGTTATATACTTACACGAAGGGTAATGCATTTCCTGACTATTTCCATACCAGTCTGCACCCCCGATGTTGTCTTGGTACATAGGTAGCTCCCCAGGATTGGTGTATCCTCCAGGACAACAAGTTCTGATTGGGTTTTGAGGGAGACAGTGGGTCATGGAGAATCCAGGTGACCCCATAGGTGGTTGAAGGCAGGGCTGGTGAGACACCTGCACCAGAGGACCATATCCTTCTAGGCAAGAGTCCAAAGAGAAAGCTTTCAGGTCCTCCATGCAAACTGCTGGTTGGGCTGTTCCCCAAAATCCAAGTGAGAAGGGAGTACTTTGGGCTTGTAGCTGTGGTCTGCCCGTGTGATAGATGTCTTCTGGTGTAGGGGCTAATCCCAAATACTAACTCTCCTCCTCTACACAAATCTTATCAAGACCTTGAGGTCCAGAGAACACTAGAGAGAAAAGGAACAAGTGGCAGAAGGGAGGAGCCGGCTCCAGAACAATGGTATTAATAGTATGTTGTCATAGAAGGGGCATAATGCTTTTCTGTCAGAGATTAGGGATGTCTGTATATACTGTTGTCTCATACCTTTGTCCTGGGCGGCCAGTCTGTATGATAGCTGTATGCTATTTTGGCACAAATAACAGCTCACATCAATATAACCAACTTGTACAGGTAACTATGTGACTCACGTTACACACCAGGTAAGGTGGTAAACGAAATAGGATTATGCAACATCTAATATAGCTACTATTGGGTAAGAATCCTGTAAAAAAAAGCGAATAGATTTTAAAATAGAGTAAATAAAAATCTATTAAAAAAATATGAATTATAGCTGTTAAATAGTTTTTATTTATCTTGTTTTTATTGAAAATGTTATAATTCACACAACAGGGATATCTGTGGTTTACAAAATAAAGTAGTACTGTATGTTACATACATTTCAATCCCGTAATAAAATATACATTAAAAAAATAAATAAAAACAATTATAATACCAATAAAAAAGACAGGGAAAAAAAGGAAGGGGAAGGGTAAAGGGGTGTACACACTGAGAGATTTTGGCAGGAGATATGACTAGATAGTCGAAATCTCCTAGAAGTTTCTGAAGCCATAGTCAATATTGTCTAGCAGAGATTGCTTAGCATACATTGACTGTGCAGGCAAGGTCATTTTGACTAGATCATAGATTTTCATTGCTTAGACAAAATCACCTAATTAAATCTCCAGTACATCTAGCCAAAATCGCTTATTCAAAATTGTCCATTAGCCAACATCTCACCGTGTGTACAGGGCTTAAGATAAGGTAAAAATAAGAACTGCAGGGGCCTACACACAGGATGATTTCAGGCCACTTTCTAAGCGATTAAGATCCAGCATGTTGGATAAATCTAATTAATCTCCAGTCAGGGCCAGTGTTCTCAGCGGAGAACACTGGCCCTGACAGATCGCTCAGCACACCCCTGACACATCACTATGCAATGCTGGGTGCTGAGCAGTCTTTTTGAGGGATCTGCAGTGCTCAGATCACTCAGCAACATTTCCCTGTGTGTAGGCCCCTTTAGCCTTGGTATGACAAAAAATACAAGAGAAAAACAAGAGAATTACTATTGGTCCAAAAATGTAAAACAAAGGGCACTGCCAGCCCCCTCTCCTCCCTCCTCCACTGTGCCAGAAGACAGGGCACTCTGTTTGGGGAAGCATCGCCACATGGGTGCAGAGTCTCTGTCCACATGCAGACAGAGACCCTTCACCCCTCTAAAAATGTCCTCCGTCATAAAGGAGAAAGGTGCTAGAGGACTTCCTGCACCTCTACCGCCTGTCAGGGAAGCGCAGGGTGCTCAGTGATACTTGGAAGTAGCGCTGTCCTAATTACCCCTGCAACTTGCACCATGAAGCTACCATTCCCTCTGCCTGCAACCCCTGGCAATGAGCATGTAACTTCCCCTAGCAACAAGCATGTATCCCCCTGGCAACAAACATTTAACCCCCTTTAGCAATGAACATATAACTTCCCCTAGCAAAGAGCATGTAACACCTCCAAGCAACAAGCTTGTAACCCCCTGGAAAGGAGCATGTAACCGTAACTGGCAGCAAGCATGTAACCCTCCCTTGCATTGAGTGTGTTGCCCTGACAAGATGTAGGTAAGCAGCCCTTCAGGGGGCATTATGTGTTTAAGCGGAACTAGGGGGGGCATTATCAGTGTAAGTGGCGCTACAGGGGGGCATTGTGGGGGAAATTTACTAAGATGGGAGTTCTATTTCATATGGGATGTTGCTATGGGCAACCAGTCGGGTGTGGGACAAGGGGAAGACAACAAAAAGGTCGACAACCATTAGGTCGACAAACAAGAAGTTTGACATGCAAAACAGTTGACATGTAAAAAGGTCGACATGGTTAAAAGTCGACATTCAAATAGGTCGACGCAAGCATTAGGTCGACATGGGGAATGGCGACACAAGCATTAGGTTGACATGGGGAAGGTCGACAGTCAAAAGGTCGACATGAGGTTTTCACTGTTTTTGACCCGAATGTCAACACAGTCGACATGGACACAGGTTAAAGTGCACCAGGTCCCCTTGCATGGCTCACTGCTCTTGCCATGCTTCGGGCACTGCGCCTCGATACGCTCGGCACACTATTTTATTCTCCCACCATGCCCTAGAGCAGGGGTGGGGAACCTTTTTTGTGCCAAAGGCCAATTGTATGGTGGAAAAATCCTTCAGGGGCCATATGTAAAAATTTCTCTTACAAATTGTCCTGCTGCAGCCACCTTATGCTCCGGCGGCTGCCGCTGACTAGGACTGACAGTCTCTGGTTGCTGTTAATTAAGAGGAATCTCGCAAGAACTACCGACCTCTCGCAAGAAGTTCCCTGTACTTGACTCCCAGCAAAGCTGCCGGGTGGGTAGGAGGGCCACTCAGACCGGCTACGGGGGCCGCATACGGCCCCCGGTCCTGAGGTTCCCCACCTCTGCCCTAGAGGATGGTAGGGCATGAAATACCGCCTATCGGTACATGTAGGCTCCATAAAAAGTGAAAAACCCCATGTCGACCTTTTGACTGTCGACCTTCCCATGTCGACATAATGCTCGTGTCGACCAATTTGAATGTTGACTTTTTAGCATGTTGACCTTTTTACATGTTGACCTTTTTGCATGTCGACCTCTTTGCATGTCGACCTTCTTGTTTTGTCGACCTAATGGTGTCGACCTTTTTGTTGTCTACCCGTTGTCCGGATACCCAACCAATCAGCAGCTACCTAAAATGTATTTAGCACCTTCTAAAATATAATAGATAGTATCTGATTGGTTTCCCTTAGCAACATCCCGTGTGAAATAGAACTTTCTTCTTAGTAAATTTCCCCCTATATGTGTAAGTTGAACTAGTGGGGGCATTATGAGTGTAAGTGGCGCTACAGGGGGCATTATGTGTAAGCTGCACTACAGGGGCATTATGCGTGTAAGCAGCACTACAGGGGGCATTATGTCATAAAATGCCATAGGGGGTGTTTGCAAAATGTATAATTACACCATTGCGTGTATAGCGCTTCCTGAAAGTGCCGGGAACGCTGACACCAGCAAGAGAAAATGCAGAAAGCTGCATATTTTGCCATGAAACACCTACCAACGAGTAATTAGAGGCCTTGCTGTGGGGCATCATTTGGGACACAAAATCGTGTCAGTGGCATAACTGTGTGGCATAATATGCAATAGACATAACAGTGTGTGGTATCATATGTAATCATATGTAATCGGAATTACAGTGTGTGGCATATTGTAAAATAGGCATTACAGTGTGTGGTATAATGTGCAATGGGCATTACAGTGTGTGGCATAAAGTTAAATAAGCATTATGGCGTGGCATAATATCTATTGGGCATTACAGTGTGTGGCATAATGTGGAATGGGCATTACAGTGTGTGGCATAAAGTTAAATAAGCATTGCATGTTGCATAATATCTATTGGGCATTATGGTGTATGTCATAATGTCTTATGAGCATTACAGTGTGCGGCATAAAGTGTAATGAGCATGACAGATTGTGTGGCATAATGTGCAAGGGGCATTACTTTAAGAGGAAAAAGGACTTGGAGGGGTGGGTGCCGAAACATACAGTACCATTGCTTCGGGCACCATGTCACCTAGCTACTCCTCTGGGTGAGGTTGATTTCCAATCGATGGGAAAAACTGCTTTAGCTGTATAAAGGTGTTGTAAAAGGGATTTTTGTAAATAAATATTTGACGGAGAGGATGATATATTTAAGAGCCAAGAAACACATTTAATAATGTGTAATGGACATTATAATGTGTGGAATAATGTGTAGTGAGCATTATATTGTGTGGTATAATGTGCAATGGGCATTATGGTGTGCGGCAATTTGTGTAATGGGCATTACGGTTTGTTGTATAATGTGTAATGAGCATTACATTGTGTGGTATAATGTGTAATGGGCAGGAGTAGCGGTGCTCAGTAGAGTCTGTGCTAGTGCTATGGGGGGCAGGGGAACATTTTTAACTGGGGGGCAGAACAGTTTTGGCAAGGGGGAGCAAAATGTATAATTAGGTCATAGAGGATATTTGCCTTTGTCATTAATTGACATGATCTGCACTTTAGTAAGGCTTTTGACGCTGTCCTATATCCAGTGCCAGATTAAGGTCTAAATGGGCCTGGAGCTGAAAATGATCAAGGGCCTATTATGTGCAATAATAGGGGTTGCGGCCAGCACCTAATAATGTGGGGGTCGTGACCCGTGATCTGGTTGGGTGGTCTGCTCATGGGTCTCTATTTGTGTAAATACTTCCAACTAATTATATATGCCTGCAAAAGGCAGGGGGCTGGTCAGGGGCGCAACTATAGCACCGCAGCCCCCGCGACCGCGGGGGGGGGGGGGGGGCGCTATGCATGTGCGGGCGCCAGAGGGCTGCAGTGCTATAGTTACGTTAGCTGCAATGTGAAGGGAGCAGGGGGCAGGGGGGCATTGAGCTCTCAGCCAATCAGCGGCCGCCCGGTCTTTTGAATAAGATTTCTTTATATTCTCCCGCCGCGCCCCCGGTCTCCATCTGCGCCGCCTGCCGCTCCCCCAGGTAGCCGTCAATGCAGGTGGGGGGGACGCTGCGAGGCGGCTGGGGGGACGGACGCTGCGGGGGACGGAAGCTGCGGGGGACACAGAGGCGGCAATTACTTACAGCTGAGCCGGGCACTTTTTTTTTTTATATGGAGGCCAAGGGGTTTGTTTTTTTTTCATGTGTGGGGCAATGTATTTTTCCCCTGTGGGGGTTTGATGGTGGGTCGTGGCAATCTAAAATTCTTGTTTGGTGGGCCGTGAGTTGAAAATTTTTTAAAATCACTGATCTATGTGGACAATTACGTTATAGGTAAACATTTTCTTTGTACAGTCTTTGTACAGTCTCATTGTAACAAATCAATAATACTTGGAGTTTATATATATAAAAAGTATAAAGATAACTATGTCCGTGTACAAAAAGAATTTGGTCGCTAACCACCAAATGTTACATTATAAAACGTTATCAGAACATGACAAAGTATAATTTGTTACCATAAACAGTAAACATTATATATAGCAATTACAGTTTAATGCAATAAATAAAAATAGAAAGCAAGATCGTGCACTTGGGTCTCAAAAACCAAAAGGCTAAATATAGTGTTAAGCCTTCGCGGATTCAAAACGGGGGGCTACCAAGGCACAGATAAGCATTGCACAGATCTAAAAAGAAAAATAGGAACAGCGCTGTACTGAATATATGAAATATTTTATAAAATTTTACACAATAAAATACAATAAAATACAATATTACGAACACTTCTCCTGAGGAAGCCGCTGAAGGACGTAGGCGGAGAAACGCGTTGAGGGGACTACCAGGCTGATATTATACCCAGCAAATCGAATCTATCTCGGATATGACCGCAGTGTGGGCGGTCTGAGAAATTCGTCGCTGAAGCTACAAGCCACCAATACCCCTGGATTACAATAAGTATTACCACAGATTCAATGTGCACATTTTGTGGGGACTTGAACTCTGACCTATTTAAACCTACTAACTGGCTCTGAAATGGAGTAATGAATATATGCAATTGCAGGCTTAACAATACTAACCAGTTCTAATGCAGCCCACACACGGCGGTGCGATGCTGTACGATGGGGTGCGCGCTCCCGCTGCACCCCATCGCACAGTACAAAAAGTATGTGCTGCACATACTTTTTGTACTAGCTTTTTCTAGCACAGCATCGCATCGCATGCACATCATATGCACAAGGCATACGATGCGATGCTATGTGTGTTAGTTAAGCCCACAACGCACGCCGGAATCGGTGCGTGTGTGGGCTGCATTACACATAGGGGGAAGTTCATGTTTAATGTTTGTGTGTCTTGTGTGTCCAATTGATCGTAATATTGTATTTTATTGTGTAAAATTTTATTAAATAATTCATATATTCAGTACAGCGCTGTTCCTATTTTTCTTTTTGGTTCTATACTATAACTAGGTTTGTGGTAATCCCCCTACTGGCGCAGCAGCAACACTGAATATACAATCAGTGCTCAGTATCACTGTGTGGAGATTTTGTTGCATTGCACAGATCTGACTGATCCGTGCAATACAGGAAACTCGGCAGCCAAATATGAATGACATCAGCAAATACGAATCCTCAGAACTCGGCAGCATGGTAAATTAGTCAAATTCTCATGCTGTATTTTTTGGCACAATCATGGCTGTTCCTGGTCGTACCCTTTCGTACTCGGGATCGGCCGTGATTGGCATTCTTAGTAAATTTCCCCTTAAGATCACAAAATTCTGAAAAATACATTCACCTGCAAAGTAAAGATTATGTCCTGTGCTGCCATCCAGTGGTCTCTCACCAAACTGCATGTTGCAATATGAATAGTTCGTGTTTAACTCACCAATAAACCATTTTGTCTATTGCCAGAATGGAAAGAAACTAATGGGTTAAATCCTAACAGGGCCGTCTTTCCAGTTGGGCACCCTGGGCACTTGCCCAGGGGCCCTAGGACCTAGGGGCCCAACCCAATAGGAAAGACAGCAGGGATCTGGGCGGTGGGGTCTGGGTGCAAACCCTCCCTTATAGTGTCCTTTCCGGACAGTGTAGTTTCCCACACCGCTGGCTGCTCTTCCAGCAGCATGAGCTGTGAGACTACAGCTCCCAAGGTGCCCTGCAGGGGACTCAGCCGCTCACTCTTGTGATGAGCGGCCCTACCACAGCGCACATGGCCTGGGGGGAGCCGAGAACTGACACTGTGCTGGACTGCTGCAGGAAGACAAGGTAGGTTGCAGCAGTACCAGCACGCCGGGCTCCCGGCCAAACAAATCCGGGAAGGGGGGGGGGGGGAGAAATCAAGTTGGCTCCCAGGAAACTAATTCACGGGGGGGGGGGGGGGGTGTTTGTTGGGGGGGGGGGGGACGACAACTAAATGAGTCACTACGATACTGTATTCCATTGGTAAGAGTCTCTTCATGTCAACCTTTTTACTGTTGACCTTCCCATTGCTGACCTAATGCTTCCGACCCTGTCGACCTTAGCCATGTGAACTTATTCCATGTGTCAACCTAATGTATGTTGCCCTACATATTGTGGATCCTATGACCCATACCCTTATGTAGGGTACACACCGGAACGATTTGGCCTCAATTCCCCCAGTTTCAATCCAATTCCGACCAATTGTATGTCGATTCCAATCCGATGCCACATCTTCACTGGTCGTTTTGCAGATCCCACCTGCTGCAGGTAGGATCTGTAAAAGATCCATTCAACTGGGTACAGATCCAGATCGGATTGGGATCGGATGCAGATTGTTAGCAGATCGTGTGCTCCAACAGATCATCGCACAATCTGCTCATGATCTGCTAACGATCAGGACCGTTCTGGTGTGTCCCTAGCACAAGCTTCAGCCCCAAAAGATAGAGACCAGGTGAGGCATCTCCTATATCAATTGAAACTGTCACATGTGTCACACTGGCCCCCCTCATTTTTCAGTCCTCCGCCATGTATCACCCGACCCACTCATTTGTCACTCCACCCCCCCTTCTTTGACACTCACATAGGCGAATCTAGAATTATGGCAATGGATGGTCCTGCATAAAAGCAGGGGGACCTTTGCGCGGCGTAGGCGCGCGGCAAAATGGGGTGTGGCCTCATGGGAAGAAGGCATGGCATCACAAAAAGGGGTGTGGTGTTACACTTTAGACCATACACAGTAATGCCCATTACACATTTTAGCAAACTCCGTAATTCCCATTACACATAAAGCCATACGCCGTAATGCCAATTACACATAAGGCCACACACCATAATCTTCCAAAACAAATAGGAATTCCTGGCGCTGGACTTGTATGTTCAAATATCGATAATTTTTCTCATGTGAATATAGAAACAAGAGAAAAAAAGTGTGTATAAATAACACAATTTTAATAAAACAAATAAGTGGGGTAGGGTTGACCCAAAAAAATGAAGTCGTACCACGACTCACACTTTGTGTGCGGTTACAGATGTGTAACGGTTTCTTTAAGGTCCACCAACGTGATAAACAGGAAGGTAATACCGAGAGAAAGATGAAATCACAGGTGCATACCGTACTCAACTGATTAAACAGGAGTTTGAAACATATAAAGGTTTCTTTTTACCAAGGATCCCATTCACATAATTATGAAACAATGCAGGCACTTCGTACCATACTCACAAGAAGTACTGGTACCATAAACACATAAAGGTATCTTGTTGGGGGACTGGTGGGTGGCGAGTTTCCACTGGTGAGGTCCCCACGTGACAGCAAGTGTACCCAAAAATAAAGGGATGACCGATCTCAGTAACAAGATTTATTTTTAAAAAAAGCTGTAATCGTGACCCATTGGCCAAGGGTACGGTACAGATTAAAAGGTAAATGTACAACCAAATGAACATTAAAATCACAAAAACTCACTTGACATCCAACATGTTTCGGCGGGCTCTGCCACCTTTTTCAAGGATAGTCAGTGAGTGAGACTTCCAGAGTTTTTGTAGCAGTATGGAGGAACCGTTTCCGGGTCAAAGTGCATGTGTCTAAAATTGTATAAATGACACCTTTAGAGTGCCATACGCGGCCTGCAGCATATACTAGCTGGCCGGACAGTGAAATCCCAAATTGGAGGTTATTCTGATCGGAGCGGCCAAACGTGCGTACGTTCGCTATTAACGTACGCTCTCCGTACGCGGCCGTTGGGGTTAAGTCCACCCACAAATCAGCCGCATACGTACGGCCAGAAACAACGTCGAAGGGGAGTGGCGTACAATTGAGTGTACGCCAACGTACACGGACGGACCAGCCCTTACACTCCGACAACTAGCGTACAACAGAGCGTACGCCACCGTTTACGGACGTCTCTCGTCCGTCTTCCCACCGACTTCTTGCGGCTATCTGAGCGTACGCCAGCTTGCACGGACGGGTCCCTATTGTTTTCAATAGAAAACTCAGCTTATGTCACCGCTCGTGAGAGTGAGCGTACGTCCGTGCACGCTGGCATACCCTTCACATATATGGACCTGCAAATCCTGCCTTTCAACTACAATTCTGACAATTAATTAATTATTCTAATTGTTATTCAATTATTGTTTTCTATTAACTCAATTGAAGATTGTGTGCAAAATAGTGGGCATGGGCTTAAAACATTGCTGAAACATCCTTTGTAGGTCTTAGATGTGGTTTATGTTATCATAAATACAAAACCTATGTTTGTATTAGAGTGAACACGTTGACACATGTCGACTTGTGTAGATTGAGTGTGCTACTGTGTAAAGTCTATGAAAGCACGTAGTGAATGTGTATAACTGTTTAACAAATACCTACCTTAGCATATATAAGCAGGTCTTAAAAAGATTCTTACCTTAAATTAAACAAACCTTTAAATGTAGAGAAGTATAGAAAGATAAGCTTCCAATGTGTTTGAGTGCTGTGTGTGGCTTGCAGGTAGTGAAATCATGGTTTTGACTTAATAGACTGCAGCATTGCTTATTACATTCAGGTGTATGTGTTTGAGTAGTAATCAGCGTAAATTAGCAAACCCAGGCGCACGCTGGCATGCGGTATCTGTAGGGGTGGTCTGAGGTGGCGGTTGGCGGCCGCCTGTTTTGTGTCCGAAATGAACGGTGCTTTAGGCGATCGTGCGGTAGTAGCACCGTTCATTTTTGGTGCACACCCCCGTGTACGCCCATATTTACACCCATTTTCCCTCATTATTTCGGCCGCTCCCCTCATCACGCCCCTATGCCGCCCCCAATGCCCGTACTCTCGCGTACAGGTTTTTTCGCACGGAGAGACCCGTCCGTAAGCGTTGTGGAGTGTTTGCGCCTGCGCATTGGCGATTGTACGCATGCGCAGATCATGAAAAACCCCGGAACGTACGCGTACGGCCCGGCCGCACCAACCAGAATAAGGCCCTCTGTGAGTGCCATATTAATGCGTCTAGACAGTTAAAAAAGGATAAATAAGTCCACGGGCGATGGTTTCCGGCAGGTGGAACGCATCCCCGGAAGTGCAACGAAGTGTTTGGAACGCATATCCGGCTAATGCGCTGGGTTGAGCGTCCGCACGTCAATGACGTCGCAAAATGCCTTCCGTCATGTGGAGCGCAGATCAGGACGTGAAATGCCGGCATCCGGTAGTTGAGACGCATATCCGGATGGCAAATGCCGGGGCTCTGACGCGCCGCCGGCTTAAACTGTTCCAGTGAACTAGGTGAAACGCAAAAGATGACATATGCGTTTCATTATATAGGAAGTGAAGTGACATAGTGGATTTGCGTGAGTGGAACGCAAAGCTAACGCGTGCGTTTCACTGAGAGATAGAAAGTGCCATATAAGTGCAATTAATTACTATAAAGTGTGCATGTGCAATGATAATAAAGCTATAGGTGAACAGGTTCCTCCATTAACAATATACTTCATATGCATACATAACATCAAAATATAATAAAACCATAATTAAAAAAAAAACATTATAAAAAACATTTCTTTATATTAAAAAACATTTCTTTAAAAAACATTTTTTATAAAAGAAGAATATCACAGCGATAAGGCAACAGAGAAAGGCATAAAATATATCATAAAAACCATTTTAATTCAAACTCATGGTTTAACCCTAATGGAGCTAGGGTGGATAAATTAAATATCCACCTCATCTCCGTTTGTGCCAGTCTGACGTCTCTGTTATTGTTTCTCCAATTACCCTTAACGGCCTCCAACCCCCAAAAACCTGTGATGGATTTCACAGAGCTGTCATGGATTTCCGAAAAGTGCAAGGAAAAGGGGTGATCTTTAAAACCTCTTTTAATGTTTCGCACATGTTCGGCAAGTCGAACTTTTACATTTATTTTCGTCTTGCCGACATACAGTTTATCACATGAACACCGGATCGCGTAAATTACGTAATTCGAGTTACATGTGATAAACTGTTTGGGTTTAATAGTAGTGTTATTGAGTTTAATCTCTGTAAATTTTCTAACTACAGAGGGGTGGGATTTGCACATAGCGCAATCTCCACATCTGTGGAACCCATTGTTGCGTGTAGACATGGTCCCCCTTTCCATGAATGCACTACTAACCAGTTGATCTTTAAGGCTGGCCGCCCTTCTATAAATGAATTTTGGATTCTGTGGTAAAATGCCGGTGAGGGCCGGATCTTCTAACAACACTCTCCAATTTTTTCTAATAATATGCTCAATAGATCTATGATAAGCATTGCATTGTGTGCTAAATGCTATAGTGTAGTTATTGGTATCAGTTGTAGAGGTGGATTTATTTTTCAGAAGATCTTCTCTAGGAAGCAGTCTGGTCTCCTCTAGAGCCCCCTCAACAAGTGTGGTGCTATACCCTTTATTAATGAATTTGTCCTTCATTTTAACGGCACTCTCCGTAATTGGAACAATTACGCTTCAAACGTACGAACTGTCCCTTAGGAATGTTTGAAATCCATTTCTTGTGATGATTGCTAGAAGGGTTAATGTATGAATTAGAATCAGAGGGTTTATAATAGACTGATGTTTCTATCTTACTGTTTTCTATAAATATCCTGAGATCAAGGAATTTCACCTCATTTTTACTAATATTGAAGGTCAAATGGATATTAAACGAGTTCAAATTGAAGTATTCACAGAACTTCTTAAGTTCTGTCTCAGGACCCCTCCATATAAACAATACATCGTCTATATACCTCCACCACTGGACCAGATTTGCCTCCCAGTCATGCCCATGCCACACCATTAGGTTTTCCCATCTGGCCATGAACATATTGGCATAACTGGGGGCAAATCTGGTCCCCATGGCTGTACCAACCTCCTGATTATAAAAGGTGCCGTTGAAATTAAAATAATTATTTGTAAGGATAAATTCTATACCTTGTATAAGTAGGTTTTGTAAATCAAGATTGATATTGGTTTCTTGGAGGGACAGTTTTACCGCTTGTATTCCATCAGCATGCCTAATGATGGTGTATAAGGATGTGACGTCTGCGCTAATTAAAAAACATTCTTCATCCCATTTTACCGCTTCGATTTTATTGAGTACATCTTTTGTATCTTTTAAATGGGACCTATTGGTCAGAACCACTGGTTGGAGATGATGATCTATAAAATATGATAAATTTGCAGTGATACTATTAGTACCCGCGACAATTGGTCGACCTGGGGGATTCTGAGCATTTTTATGAATCTTTGGTAAAAGATATAGCACAGGGATGGAGTAGTCTTCCCTTACCAAAAATTCAGCAGTTTCACTATTTAAGGTTCCAGAGTTAACAAAACCATCAATCAAGCTTTTTAGACTAGCAAGAATTTTGTGGGAGGGGTCTGTTTTTAATTTTTTGTAAGTGATCCCATCATTTAGTTGTCGGGCTACTTCAGCCGTATACATTGATTTATTTAAAACAACTACTGCCCCGCCTTTATCGGCGGGCTTTATAATTATGTTCAGATTCCCTTTCAAGCTCTCTATAGCATCCCTTTCTTCAGCAGTCAGATTATGTTTAAGTGACAGGAGGTTATCTTTTAATATTTTTAACTCATTATTGACCATCTTCTGAAATGACTCAATAAAGCAACCTTTAACGTATTGAGGGTTGAACGTGGAAGGTTTTTTGAAGGGATTAATAGTCCGATCAGTAGTCTCCAGATTTTTGTCTAGGAAGAATTTTTTGAGGGTAATCTTCCTAATAAACTTATTTACATCCAAATAAAGATCAAAAAAATTACCCAGAGTTACTGGGTGCATATTTTAAGCCTTTTTGTAATACTTTGGTTTCCCCCTCAGATAAAATGTGGTCACTTAAATTATAAATTTTAGTAACATGGTCCTCTGAATTAGGGGGAGAGATTTTAATAGAACCCCTTTTCTTTCTAATCCTTTTGCGTGTACCACCTCTTTTACCCCTTCTGATCCTCCTGTATGAAATAGGGTTTTCAGGGGTGGGTGTAACAACTAATTGATTCTCCATGTTTGATGGTTCCTGTCTAAAAAATTATTATGGCGCATGGGAGATCTATTAGGTGGATGCTCCAAATTCTCAAATCTATTTTGAGATGCGAAATGATCAACCCAATTGGACGGGCCTTCTCTTTCGTTCATCCTTCCCCTATTAGGTGGTTGATCTGGAAAGACTGGATCAATCTTTCTCTCATCCCAAGTCCTGAAACTCTTTTTAAAGGGTACCCTTTTCCATTCTCTTTGATTGCGATTTTTGGGGGTCCTAGGGGGTAGTGGTATTCTCAAATGGTTAGGATTAGACCTCAACATTTCGCTATATAGAGGTTTGGGTCTTAAGGGTGATTGGAAACTCTGGGGTTTCCTCCTGAGTTCCTTCTTAGGGACAGTGATTCCGGAGACGGGACGGCTGCGTGCACCTGGTGGCCCTGGACCGGGTCTCCCAGGTAATGCAACCTCTTTAACCCCGTCAGCGGAGGTCCTGTCTCGCTGAAACTTTTTTTGTTTTCTCCTCATAAGTTCTCTTTCGTTTTTTTGGAGTTTTGATTTGATTTTATTTTCAAATTCCTTATACTCCATTTGGTCCTTAAAAGGATCAGTAAGGGTTTCTAATTTTTTTAAAGTGGATTCCACCTCCTCCATATCCCTTTTTCTTTCTTGGATAATTAGCTCCATTAATGATATGGAGCATGTGTTGAGGATTTGTTCCCATCTTTCCAAAAACATTTCTGACGGTTTATTAAATGACGCTTTCTTAATTATTTGGAGTCCCCTGGGGATAAGTTTAACTGAGAGATATTTCTCGAGTGTAGTAACTTCCCACCAGAGACGACTTTCTTTTAATAAAGTGGCCTCTAGTTTGGACATCACATTTTCTAACGTATCATCTACAATTTCAATATCACCTAAAGTGTCTAAAGAAAATACTGTATCAATGTGTTGATGACGTGTGCTACGATGAACATACATGGTTCACTTTGAAAAGTCAGTTTGTTTGGTCCACACACCATAATGCCCATTACACATTGTGATACACATCATGATGCCCATTACATACTATATAACAAACCGTAATGCCCATTACATATTTGCCACATAAGTGCTGCTTACCTACCTTACCTGCTCATTGCTATGGGGTTCTTGTTTGATGGCACCATAGTACCCATTACACATGATGCCGCACACCATAGTACCCATTACACATGATGCCACGCACCATAGTACCCATTACACATGATGCCGCGCACCATAGTACCCATTACACATGATGCTGCACACATAATGTCCCTTACACATGATGCTGCACACCATAGTACCCATTACACATGATGCCGCACACCATAGTACCCATTACACATGATGCTGCGCACCATAGTACCCATTACACATGATGCCGCGCACCATAGTACCCATTACACATGATGCTGCACACATAATGTCCCTTACACATGATGCTGCACACATAATGCCCCTTACACATGATGCTGCACACCGTAATGTCCCTTACACATGATGCTCTCACACATAATGCCCCTTACACATTAAGCCACACATTATGCATAATGCCCCCACATACCGCCACTTGTAGTGTCCCTTAAGCAATGCCCCCAAAAGTGCCACTTACTGTAAATTTTTATATGAGCCTTCGCTGCTGCTGCAGGGAGAAATGGAGAGCGGTGCAGCTGCTTCTATGGGGAGAGGAGCAGAGCACAGCGCAGAGCACGCTCCCACTCCCCTCCTGGTGTCCCCTCTAGCCGAGTGGACATTTGAAATATTGTGCGCGCTGTTGTTGTGTGTGACGTCGGGGGAGCATGGCGGGGGCCGGCACCACATGATTAAAGGGGGGCGGGCTGAGGTGAAAGCGGAGAGAAGAATTGCAGCGGAAGCTGCAGGGGTGACAGTCATTGACAGCTGGGAAGAGAGCAGGGGGCTGCCCGGCTGTATTCAGAGCACTGCAGGTCACGACTCTTTGAAATAATACCCCTTTCACAACAGAAAATGCAGGGATTTACCTGGGAATATGGTCCCAGGATCATGCAGGGACATTCCCAGGCTGACCCCTTATCCACCAGCCTAGTCCCTGCATTTTCTGGTGTGAGGGGGAGAGACAACCACTCCCCTCTCCCTACCACCCTTTAACCAACCAGCTATATCTACGGAACCAACTGACCCATTTACATGAGACCAGTATCATATTGAAGAACCTTTGAGTTGGCTTCAAATGATTTTTGTCCCGTGAAACTGGGCTATTTGGGTCCAGAGAAATCTGCCCTCAAAGAACATAAACAGTCATGAAATTACATTTAAGAAATAAAAAAAAAGGTTTAACCTCAATATCCCTGGAACCAATTAACCCATATGGATCCAGCCTGGTATCAGATTGAAGGCCCAGCGATTTGGGTTAGACTGAGATCAACCTCGTGCTTCAGTGATGCAGAAGGGGGAACTGGCAGCCGTTGAACTGGGTGGGGGTCGGAATTAACGGGTCCCATGTTATCCTATAGGGAAAACATTCCAGCTTTGCTAATGGGTGGTCCGGTGCACCCCCGGACCACCCCCTAGATTCGCCTATGCACTCCAACTCCTTATGTGTCACTCCAGCCCCCCCCCCTCCCCTCATGCCATTCACAGCCTGTCCTGTGGCCAGTATCCCTTACCGTTTAATCCCACAGCGAAATCGGGGGCGTGCCTATGAATCGTCAGGGGGCCACCCTAGCATACCTCCACCTGTAAATTAGGCTGCGAGCGCCTTGCCAAGGACAAAATTGGCCAAAGATGCTCACAGTCGTGCCCTGCACATGCGCATTACCCACAATGCGCACGCTCTGTGGCCAAACCATCACCCATTCGGAATTCGGAAGGGAAGTGGGTCTCTCCAAGCTCTTTTTGAGGAGGACCCACCGTTCCTATTTTCTCTCTGCCTTTTGGCTGTCAGGGGTTAGTGGAAGTAACGGGACCCTTCTCCTTTGGGAGAGATTCCATACATACGTACGCCACCTATGCGTGATTTAGGTCACGCACTGGGTGTTTGGAGCACTAGCTCGGGCTCCAAGTAAAAAAAAAATTGGAAATTCCCAGTAGTGCGGCGCTAGAAGTGCGACATTGTGCGTACACACTATACCCACTATTGTTAATCTTCTGGCCACCCAAAGTCATAATAGTTCTTCCTCTTGGACGAGGCTTAGGCAGTACTTCACTTGGGAAGTTAATTGATTGAGGGATAAAATAAAACAGGGAGACATCCGGTATTATCGAATCCTAGCGAAGACCCAGAGGTCTAGAGTTTGTACGCTCATAGAGGATACAGTATGTGTCACGGCGTGGCCAATTCTGGGCTACAGGAGAATAATTGTGTCTGTGACAAATGTTATTTTATCACTAAGTCAGTGTTTAGCCATTCGAGCATAAAGTTTCTGAATTGATTTGTGTCACGTGTCACCCAGTCTCGAGTGTGTTAAATCCAATAGTTGCTGCAGATCATGTACATTAAGGGCCTTATTCTGGTTGGTGCGGCCGGGCCGTACGCGTACGTCCCGGGTTTTTTTATGATCTGCGCATGCTTACATTCGCTAATGCGCAGGCGCGACCACTCACCAACGCTTACGGACGGGTCTGGGCGTACACGGGGGTGTGCACCAAAAATAAGCGGTGCTACTACCGCACGATCGACTAAGGCACCGTTCATTTCGGACACAAAACAGACGGCCGCCAACCGCCATCTCAAACCACCCCTACAGATACCGCATGCCAGCGTGCGCCTGAGTTTGCTAATTAACGCTGATTCCTACTCAAACACATACACCTGAATGTAATAACCAATGCTGCAGTCTATTAAGTCCAAACCATGATTTCACTACCTGCAAGCCACACACAGCACTCAAACACATTGGTAGCTTATCTTTCTATACTTCTCGACATTTAAAGGTTTGTTTAATTTAAGGTAAGAATCTTTTTAAGACCTGCTTATATATGCTAAGGTAGGTATTTGCTAAACAGTTAGACACATTCACTACGTGCTTTCATAGACTTTACACAGTAGCACACTCAATCTACACAAGTCGACATGTGTCAACGTGTTCACTCTAATACAAACATAGGTTTTGTATTTAGGATACAATAACATAAACCACATCTAACACCTACAAAGGATGTTTCAGCAATGTTTTAAGCCCATGACCACTATTTTGCACATTAATTAATTCAATCAATTAATTTTCATAATTATAGTTGAAAGGCAAGATTTGCAGGTCCATATATATGAAGGGTATGTCAGCGTACACGGACGTACGCTCACTCTCACGAGCGGTGACATAAGCTGACTTTTCTATTGAAAACAATAGGGACCCGTCCGTGCAAGCTGGCGTACGCTCAGATCTCCGCAAGAAGGCGGTGGGAAGACGGACGAGAGACGTCCGTAAACGGCGGCGTACGCTCAGTTGTACGCCTGTTGTCGGAGTGCAAGGGCTGGGCCGTCCGCGTACGTTGCAGTACGCTCATTTGTACGCCACTCCCCTTCTACGGTATTTCTGCCCGTACGTAAGCGGCTGATTTGTGGGTGGACCTAACCCTAACGGCCGCGTACGGCTAGCGTACGTTAATGGCGAACGTACACACGTTTGGCCGCTCCGATCAGAATAAGGCCCTAAGTCTGTGCAGACAGCAATGCAGAATACTACACAGGATTGACACCAAGATACTGTACCATGGAAATACTAAGGAAGTGCCATGTGACCCAAGCAAATGACAGCTACAGCCAGCTGTGTCTCACAAGGTTGTACTTTCCCCCATTTAAATTTTTTTTTTTTTAATATGATATAGTAAGTAAGTAAGTTTTATTTATTTAGTGCACTTTCTCCAACAGGACTGAAGGCGCTTTACAGACATTAAAAATAACAATGCACATACTGTAATACAAAGGGTTATCAGAACGAGCAACAATGGCAGTACAGCAGTGGTGTAACTACTGTAAGGCAGCCCCAGCAGCCGCTTGGGGGAGCAAGCAGCAGCAGGGTCTGTGTGGGCGCCGGCACCCGCTTAACGCACTGACATGCTGCTGCCTGAAACTGCCCACTGACTGAGCCCTGGAGGCAAGTCAGCCGCAGCGTGGGTGCGGCCATGGCAGAGACGACATATTCCCCCACTGATTCAATTGACTATACATAGAGCCAGCTATTGGCTACTGTGTACAGGATGGGCGGGCGGATGGGCGTGCTAGGGTGGCCGGGGATGTGTTGGAGCCAAGGGATGCAGCAGTGTCTGCTGGTCTCTCTTCCTCTCTCCTGCTTCAGCTTCTCCGTTATGTGTGTGACGTCATCACGTCACACACTGGGGAGGGGGGAGCAAAATTTATAGTTATGCCACTGCAGTACAGATATACATCACACATACAGATATGCACTAGATGCATTCTAATGAGACACGGACATGGGGAACATATATTTACCGAACTGTGCGGCACCAAGGCAGCCATTCAGCGGCGCCACATGGTGATTGCACCAGCCAGATAGGTAGACAGGTAAAACAGTACGGATATAGGACATGTACAGATATATACTAGATGTACTCTAATGAGGGACATGGGGAACATATTTACTGAGCTGTACAGCACCCAGGCAGCCATTCAGCGGCGCCACATGGTGATTGCACCAGCCAGATAGGTAGACAGGTAAAACAGTACAGATATAGGACACTGCGGGGGTGACACAGGGTACATATTTGGCTAGCGGCAGAGATCCTAGGCAGCCAGTAGAACAGTACAGGGTACACAGAACAAGACATAACAGCAACAGAAGAACAAAAACAGAGCACAATTAACAGTACAATTTTTAGTACACAATACAGCTGAGACAGAGAAGTGAATGAGAAGTAGGGTTCTTTCATCATTGATTCCTGGAGATTCCCCCCCACTTCTTCCCACTCGCGGGAAAGTGGACGTGGCTTCATAAAATGGGTGTGACCTATTCCTAAAAGTGGGTGTGGCCTCTATAATATGTGGTACAATCAGATTGTCACGACTGAGGATTTGGGACCCGGGAGTGACCTTGGTGGCTAGCTGACAACCCAATGGAAACAGGACGGAGGCAAGTGGATACAAATGAGTAAAGTTTATTGCATAGAATGAACTGGTACAGGGGACATTTGAAAGTCTGTAAAAGTCTTTGGAAAGCTGTGAACTGATAACAGTTACTTGGAGGCACGTAGTAGAGGCACAGGAGCACAGGAGCTGGAAAGCACAGAGTTGGACCACTGAAGAGCAGGTTCCGGAAGCACGGAGTTGGACCACTGGAGAGCAGGTGCCGGAAGCACGGAGTTGGACCACTGGAGAGCAGGTGCCGGAAGCACGGAGTTGGACCACTGGAGAGCAGGTGCCGGAAGCACGGTAGGCAGTGGTGAAGGTGGTTGCGGGTGCAGGTACTGAGGCACGCAGAGGCAGGTGGACACAGGTGCAGATGCTGGAGCGTGCGGGTGCAAGTGGTCACAGGTGCAGGTAACTCGGAAGAACAGGTGCAGGAAACTCGGAAGCACAGGTGCAGGTAACTCGAAATGCAGGAACGGATGAACACTGGTGCAGATGAACACAGGTACAGGTAAGTCGGAAGCACAGGTGCAGGTAACTTCGGAAGGCAGGAACGGATGAACACTGGCACAGATGAACACAGGTGCAGGCGACTCAGGAACACAGGTGCAGGTGACTCGGGAACACAGGTGCAGGCGACTCGGGAACACAGGTGCAGGCGACTCGGGAACACAGGTGCTGGGACAGGAAGCAGGTACTGGATACAGGTACAGGGTAACACTGGTGCAGGGTCTTGAAGGCACACAGGTGTAGGAACGCTGGTGCAGGGTTTTGGAGGCACACAGGTGTAGGAACGCTGGTGCAGGGTGTTGGAGGCACACAGGTGTAGGAACGCTGGTGCAGGGTGTTGGAGGCACACAGGTGTAGGAACGCTGGTGCAGGGTGTTGGAGGCACACAGGTGTAGGAGCGCTGGTGCAGGGTGTTGGAGGCACACAGGTGTAGGAACGCCGGTGCAGGGTGTTGGAGGCACACAGGTGTAGGAACGCTGGTGCAGGGTATTGGAGGCACACAGGTGTAGGAACGCTGGTGCAGGGTCTTGGAAGCACACAGGTGTAGGAATGCTGGTGCAGGTACTTGGAGACACACACGTGTAGGAATGCTGGTGCAGGGTCTTGGAAGCTCACAGGTGTAGGAATGCTGGTGCAGGTACTTGGAGACACACAGGTGTAGAAATGCTGGTGCAGGGTCTTGGAAGCAGGATACAATGCTGGGTAACTGGAATACCACAGAGCTTAAGCAGGAACACAAGCTGAAGCTTCCTCCCAAGTTATTGACAACAATGCAAAAGCAAAGCGTCTATGCAGGGCTGGGAGGATAACCCCTCAGAGCAGCACTGATTGGCCATCCGGGTGATTGGGAATGGCCACACCTGGAACAGTCTCTGGATGAGGCCAACAGGGAACTTGTATAAATCCTTTCAAGTGGTAACCACAGAGTTAATGGCTGAATCAGAATCACCCAGGTGCTCATTACAAGCAAATACTCAGATCTTGCTGCAGCAGGCTGAGAAACAAGACTGACAGGCAGGTAAGACAGGACAAACACACTGAGTTCTGGCAGGATTGTGACACAGATATTTCTGAAAATACAGTCTAATTTTTAACATTCACAATATTGCCTTTGTGATTTTGTTTATAAAAATACACAATACAATACACATTTACACAATACATATTTTTAAACATTCAAAAAATCTAAAAGAACCTTTTTGTCCATCCATTACACTTACAATATATATATATATATATATATATATATATATATATATACGAAGAAATAAGGAGAGCGAGCGCTCTATAGTGCATGAATCTGTTTAAAAATATTTATTTCAGGTACACACAGGTTTACAGATGGCATAAAATGACGTACCGGACAAAGCGGTATTAGACACCGCAGAAAATTTTCCTGTAGGAGAAGGAGCTCATTTAGGAGGACTCATCTGGTGTTATTATTGGATAATCTCCTATATATTTGGCTACATCTGTCACTCAAAGTGGGTGTCTGTGTCTATAACGCTCTGTTCCTGGACTTTTCTCTTAATGTGTGATTGCCTTCATCTGTGCTGAACACCTTTCTGAGAAATTAACCTGTTTAAAACAGGTGATGGCAATCATACATTAAGGGGAAGTCTAGAAACAGAGCATTGTGTCCCTCCTGGAGAGGGTCATGTTGGGAGGTATGTGACAGAGAACCAGCCCAGTGAGCCCACAGACAGTGCCAGACACCCACTGCCTTCCCATGTTGCCCAGCACTGCTACTCCACAGCCACCAGGTGAGCGCCCCCCTCCCGCGATTTGCGGCAAAACCTCCCGCCCCCGCGCGCCCCCCCCCCTCCCGCGATTCGCGGCAAAAACACCCGCTCCCCCGCGACCCCCCCTACCGCGATTCGCAGCAAAAACACCCCCGCGACCCCCCCTCCCGCGATTCGCTGCAAAAAGAACCCCCCCACGACCCCTCCCGCAATTCGCGGCATAACCACCACCCCGCGACCCCCCCCTCCCGCGAATCGCGGCAAACCCTCCCCCGTGACCCCCCCCCCGATTAGCGGAAAAAACACCCCCCGCGACCTCCCTCCCGCGATTCGCGGCAAAAAGAACCCCCCCGCGACCCCCCCCTTGCACGATTGGCGGCACCCCCCCTGCGACCCCCCTCCCGCGATTCGCGGCACCCCCCCCCCGCAATTCGCAGCAGCCCCAGGATTAAATGGCACATGCAAAACACTGACATGGCTATGGTCGACAATGAAAAAGGTTGACATGAGTTTTTGAAGATTTATTTTTAATTTTTTTTATTTTTTTATATTCATTGTCATGTGTCGACATGGACACCAATGAAGTGGCACACTTATGTCAACATTTACATGTGTTGACCTTTCTGTGTTGATTTTTTCTTGTGGCGATTCGCGTCACACCCCCCCGCAACCCCCCCTCCCGCGATTCGCGGCACCCCGGCACCCCCCTGCGACCCCCCCCCCCTCCCGCAATTCGCGGCAACCCCCCACCGGAACCCCCATGAACCCCGCTCTCCCGCGATTCGCGGAACCCACCACCCGCAACCCCCCCCCCTCCCGCAAATCGCGGCAGCCCCAGGATTAAATGGCACATGCAAAACACTGGCACGGCTATGGTCGACAATGAAAAAGGTTGACATGAGTTTTTGAAGATTTATTTCATTTTTTGAATGTTTTCATATTCATTGTCATGTGTCAACATGGACACCAATGAAGTGGCACACTTATGTCAACATTTACATGTGTTGACCTTTCTGTGTTGATTTTTTCTTGTGGCGATTTGCGTCACACCCCCCCACCCCCCACAACCCCCACTCCCGCGATTCACGGCACACACACACACACCTCCCCCGCGATTCTCGGCACCCCACCCCGTGACCCCCCCTCCCGTGATTCACGGCACACCCCCACGACCCCCCCTCCCATGATTCGCCGCAACCCCCGCCCCGTAACCCCCCCTCCCGCGATTCGCGGCACCCACCCCCGCGACCCCCCCTCCCGCAATTCGCGGCACCCCCCCCCGCGATTCGCGGCAGCTCCAGAATTAAATTGCACATGGAAAACACTGACATGGCTATGGTCGACAATGAAAAAGGTTGACATGAGTTTTTGAAGTTTTTTTTTTCATTTTTTGAATGTTTTCATATTCATTCTCATGTGTCGACATGGACACCAATGAAGTGCCACACTTATGTCAACATTTACATGTGTTGACCTTTCTGTGTTGATTTTTTCTTGTGGCGATTCGCGTCACACCCCCCACCCCCCCCGCAACCCCCACTCCCGCGATTCACGGCACACACACACCCCCCCGCGATTCTCGGCACCCCACCCCGTGACCCCCCCTCCCGTGATTCACGGCACACCCCCCGCGACCCCCCCTACCATGATTCGCCGCAACCCCCGCCCCCGTAACCCCCCTCCCGCGATTTGCGGCAACCCACCCCGCGACCCCCCTCCCGCGATTCTCTGCAATCCCTCCCCTCCCGCGATTCGCAGCATCCACCCCCCACAACCCCCCCTCCTGCAATTCGCAGCACCCCCGCGACACCCCCTCCTGCAATTCGCGGCACCCTCGGCGACCCCCCCTCCCGCGATTCGCGGACACCTAAGTTGCAATACAGGGCATCTTTCATACAATTCTAACCATATTTCTCATATACAAACGTTCACAAATTAAGGGGGCGCAGCCCCTTACGACGGTGTGAAGAGCGCCCGTAGGGCGCGATGAATCACCTAGTAATTCAATATAAGTCTACACTAAAAGAATTGGTCCAGCACTGAATGCATAGGATATATTTTTTCAGAGAATTGGGCTGATATATTACAACTCTAATCCCCACTAAGGAAAGCTACCTCGGGATTCCCTTAGAGAATTAGGGCGGTTAGCAGATCCAGTTCCAGGAAGATTTACTATAGCCTTCTAAGGACGAGGTATAACACGTCTGGATATTCATTGGAAGAATTTGAACCATTTCCCCTGATGAAGTCTATATTAGACAAAACGCGTTGGGACATTGTTTGAACTATATAAGAGTTGAATAAAGAACCTCTTGGAAATCTAACGTTTTTGGTTTTATGAACATTGATGTGACACATGGACATTTAATCTAGGCGCTATACCACCATTTGGGAAGTATATATATATCTCCTATATATTTGGCTACATCTGTCACTCAAAGTGGGTGTCTGTGTCTATAACGCTCTGTTCCTGGACTTTCCTCTTAATGTGTGATTGCCTTCATCTGTGCTGAACACCTTTCTGAGAAATTAACCTGTTTAAAACAGGTGATGGCAATCATACATTAAGGGGAAGTCTAGAAACAGAGCATTGTGTCCCTCCTGGAGAGGGTCATGTTGGGAGGTATGTGACAGAGAACCAGCCCAGTGAGCCCACAGACAGTGCCAGACACCCTCTGCCTTCCCATGTTGCCCAGCACTGCTACTCCACAGCCACCAGGTGAGCGCCCCCCTCCCGCGATTTGCGGCAAAACCTCCCCCCCCGCGCGCCCCCCCCCTCCCGCGATTCGCGGCAAAAACACCCGCTCCCCCGTGACCCCCCCTACCGCGATTCGCAGCAAAAACACCCCCGCGACCCCCCCTCCCGCGATTCGCTGCAAAAAGAACCCCCCCACGACCCCTCCCGCAATTCGCGGCATAACCACCACCCCGCGACCCCCCCCCTCCCGCGAATCGCGGAAAAAACACCCCCCCCCCCCACGACCTCCCTCCCGCGATTCGCGGCAAAAAGAACCCCCCCGCGACCCACCCTTGCACGATTGCCGGCACCCCCCCTGCGACCCCCCTCCCGCGATTCGCGGCACCCCCCCCCCCCGCAATTCACAGCAGCACCAGGATTAAATGGCACATGCAAAACACTGACATGGCTATGGTCGACAATGAAAAAGGTTGACATGAGTTTTTGAAGATTTATTTTTAATTTTTTTATTTTTTCATATTCATTGTCATGTGTCGACATGGACACCAATGAAGTGGCACACTTATGTCAACATTTACATGTGTTGACCTTTCTGTGTTGATTTTTTCTTGTGGCGATTCGCGTCACACCCCCCCCGCAACCCCCCCTCCCGCGATTTGCGGCACCCCCCGTGACCCCCCACCTCCCGCAATTCGCGGCAACCCCCCACCGGAACCCCTGTGAACCCCGCCCTCCCGCGATTCGCGGCACCCACCCCCGCGACCCCCCCTCCCGCAATTCGCGGCACCCCCCCCCCGTGATTCGCGGCAGCTCCAGAATTAAATTGCACATGGAAAACACTGACATGGCTATGGTCGACAATGAAAAAGGTTGACATGAGTTTTTGAAGTTTTTTTGTCATTTTTTTAATATTTTCATATTCATTCTCATGTGTCGACATGGACACCAATGAAGTGCCACACTTATGTCAACATTTACATGTGTTGACCTTTCTGTGTTGATTTTTTTCTTGTGGCGATTCGCGGCACCCCCCCCCCGCGACACCCCCCCCTCCCGCAATTCGCGGCAACCCCCCACCGGAACCCCCATGAACCCCGCTCTCCCGCGATTCGCGGCACCCACCCCCCGCAACCCCCCCCCTCCCGCAAATCCCGGCACCCCCTGCGATTCGCGGCAGCCCGAGGATTAAATGGCACATGCAAAACACTGGCACGGCTATGGTCGACAATGAAAAAGGTTGACATGAGTTTTTTAAGATTTATTTCATTTTTTGAATGTTTTCATATTCATTGTCATGTGTCAACATGGACACCAATGAAGTGGCACACTTATGTCAACATTTACATGTGTTGACCTTTCTGTGTTGATTTTTTCTTGTGGCGATTCGCGTCACACCCCCCGCAACCCCCCCTCCCGCGATTCGCGGCACCCCCCGTGACCCCCCACCTCCCGCAATTCGCGGCAAACCCCCACCGGAACCCCTGTGAACCCCGCCCTCCCGTGATTCGCGGCACCCAACCCCGCGACCCCCCCTCCCGCAATTCGCGGCACCCCCCCGTGATTCGCGGCAGCTCCAGAATTAAATTGCACATGGAAAACACTGACATGGCTATGGTCGACAATGAAAAAGGTTGACATGAGTTTTTGAAGTTTTCTTTTTCATTTTTTGAATATTTTCATATTCATTCTCATGTGTCGACATGGACACCAATGAAGTGCCACACTTATGTCAACATTTACATGTGTTGACCTTTCTGTGTTGATTTTTTCTTGTGGCGATTTGCGTCACACCCCCCCCCCCCACCCCCCCCCCCCAACCCCCACTCCCGCGATTCACGGCACACACACACACACCTCCCCCGCGATTCTCGGCACCCCACCCCGTGACCCCCCCCTCCCGTGATTCACGGCACACCCCCGCGACCCCCCCTCCCATGATTCGCCGTAACCCCCCCTCCCGCGATTCGCGGCACCCACCCCCGCGACCCACCCTCCCGCAATTCGCGGCACCCCCCCACGATTCGCGGCAGCTCCAGAATTAAATTGCACATGGAAAACACTGAAATGGCTATGGTCGACAATGAAAAAGGTTGACATGAGTTTTTGAAGTTTTTTTTTTTCATTTTTTGAATGTTTTCATATTCATTCTCATGTGTCGACATGGACACCAATGAAGTGCCACACTTATGTCAACATTTACATGTGTTGACCTTTCTGTGTTGATTTTTTCTTGTGGCGATTCGCGTCACACCCCCCCCACACCCCCCCGCAACCCCCACTCCCGCGATTCACGGCACACACACACCCCCCCGCGATTCTCGGCACCCCACCCCGTGACCCCCCCTCCCGTGATTCACGGCACACCCCCCGTGACCCCCCCTACCATGATTCGCCGCAACCCCCGCCCCCGTAACCCCCCTCCCGCGATTTGCGGCAACCCACCCCGCGACCCCCCTCCCGCGATTCTCTGCAATCCCTCCCCTCCGGCGATTCGCAGCATCCACCCCCCCCACAACCCCCCCTCCTACAATTCGCGGCACCCCCCGCGACCCCCCCTCCTGCAATTCGCGGCACCCTCCGCGACCCCCCCTCCCGCGATTCGCGGACACCTAAGTTGCAATACAGGGCATCTTTCATACAATTCTAACCATATTTCTCATATACAAACGTTCACAAATTAAGGGGGCGCAGCCCCTTACGACGGTGTGAAGAGCGCCCGTAGGGCGCGATGAATCACCTAGTATATATATATATATATATATATATATATATATATATATATACTAGGTGATTCATCGCGCCCTACGGGCGCTCTTCACACCGTCGTAAGGGGCTGCGCCCCCTTAATTTGTGAACGTTTGTATATGAGAAATATGGTTAGAATTGTATGAAAGATGCCCTGTATTGCAACTTAGGTGTCCGCGAATCGCGGGAGGGGGGGTCGCCGAGGGTGCCGCGAATTGCAGGAGGGGGTGTCGCGGGGGTGCTGCGAATTGCAGGAAGGGGGGTTGTGGGGGGTGGATGCTGCGAATCGCGGGAGGGGAGGGATTGCAGAGAATCGCGGGAGGGGGGTCGCGGGGTGGGTTGCCGCAAATCGCGGGAGGGGGGTTACGGGGGCGGGGGTTGCGGCGAATCATGGTAGGGGGGGTCGCGGGGGGTGTGCCGTGAATCACGGGAGGGGGGGTCACGGGGTGGGGTGCCGAGAATCGCGGGGGGGTGTGTGTGTGCCGTGAATCGCGGGAGTGGGGGTTGCGGGGGGGGTGGGGGGTGTGACGCGAATCGCCACAAGAAAAAATCAACACAGAAAGGTCAACACATGTAAATGTTGACATAAGTGTGGCACTTCATTGGTGTCCATGTCGACACATGAGAATGAATATGAAAACATTCAAAAAATGAAAAAAAAAACTTCAAAAACTCATGTCAACCTTTTTCATTGTCGACCATAGCCATGTCAGTGTTTTCCATGTGCAATTTAATTCTGGAGCTGCCGCGAATCGCGGGGGGGGGGTGCCGCGAATTGCGGGAGGGGGGGTCGCGGGGGTGGGTGCCGCGAATCGCGGGAGGGGGGGTTACGGGGCGGGGGTTGCGGCGAATCATGGGAGGGGGGGTCGTGGGGGTGTGCCGTGAATCACGGGAGGGGGGGTCACGGGGTGGGGTGCCGAGAATCGCGGGGGAGGTGTGTGTGTGTGTGCCGTGAATCGCGGGAGTGGGGGTTGTGGGGGGTGGGGGGGTGTGACGCAAATCGCCACAAGAAAAAATCAACACAGAAAGGTCAACACATGTAAATGTTGACATAAGTGTGCCACTTCATTGGTGTCCATGTTGACACATGACAATGAATATGAAAACATTCAAAAAATGAAATAAATCTTCAAAAACTCATGTCAACCTTTTTCATTGTCGACCATAGCCGTGCCAGTGTTTTGCATGTGCCATTTAATCCTGGGGCTGCCGCGATTTGCGGGAGGGGGGGGGGTTGCGGGTGGTGGGTTCCGCGAATCGCGGGAGAGCGGGGTTCATGGGGGTTCCGGTGGGGGGTTGCCGCGAATTGCGGGAGGGGGGGGGGTCGCAGGGGGGTGCCGGGGTGCCGCGAATCGCGGGAGGGGGGGTTGCGGGGGGGTGTGACGCGAATCGCCACAAGAAAAAATCAACACAGAAAGGTCAACACATGTAAATGTTGACATAAGTGTGCCACTTCATTGGTGTCCATGTCGACACATGACAATGAATATAAAAAAATAAAAAAAATTAAAAATAAATCTTCAAAAACTCATGTCAACCTTTTTCATTGTCGACCATAGCCATGTCAGTGTTTTGCATGTGCCATTTAATCCTGGGGCTGCTGCGAATTGCGGGGGGGGGGTGCCGCGAATCGCGGGAGGGGGGTCGCAGGGGGGGTGCCGCCAATCGTGCAAGGGGGGGGTCGCGGGGGGGTTCTTTTTGCCGCGAATCGCGGGAGGGAGGTCGCGGGGGGTGTTTTTTCCGCTAATCGGGGGGGGGGTCACGGGGGAGGGTTTGCCGCGATTCGCGGGAGGGGGGGGTCGCGGGGTGGTGGTTATGCCGCGAATTGCGGGAGGGGTCGTGGGGGGGTTCTTTTTGCAGCGAATCGCGGGAGGGGGGGTCGCGGGGGTGTTTTTGCTGCGAATCGCGGTAGGGGGGGTCGCGGGGGAGCGGGTGTTTTTGCCGCGAATCGCGGGAGGGGGGGGGCGCGCGGGGGCGGGAGGTTTTGCCGCAAATCGCGGGAGGGGGGCGCTCACCTGGTGGCTGTGGAGTAGCAGTGCTGGGCAACATGGGAAGGCAGTGGGTGTCTGGCACTGTCTGTGGGCTCACTGGGCTGGTTCTCTGTCACATACCTCCCAACATGACCCTCTCCAGGAGGGACACAATGCTCTGTTTCTAGACTTCCCCTTAATGTATGATTGCCATCACCTGTTTTAAACAGGTTAATTTCTCAGAAAGGTGTTCAGCACAGATGAAGGCAATCACACATTAAGAGGAAAGTCCAGGAACAGAGCGTTATAGACACAGACACCCACTTTGAGTGACAGATGTAGCCAAATATATAGGAGATATATATATATATATATATATATATATATATATATATATATCGGGTATGGGGAGAAACCAGGCACCTACCTAGAATTATACAATGACTTTGTACATATATCAAGAAGATTTTATAAATATAAAGACATAGAGATTTTACATAAAAACAGATATAACTACAATTGATACAGACAAAGGGTGGGTGGGTATGGGGAACAGAGGGCAATTCGGTTTATATATATATATATAAAACAATACGCTATTAGACTTAAGTATAAAAAAAAACATAGTAAGTACAGCTGTCTGATTGTGCAATTATGTTTGTACAATAAACTCAACTTTTTCTTCACCATCCATTCGTGTGCCGGTTCCTATCCTTCTGCAACCAAGGGGGGTAAGTGCTTTCTATATTCCAAACCTTATGTTCCTGGCACCGGATATATCGTTTAATTGTAGAGTGCCATCCTGTGAACCAAACTGTAATATATACAATCAGGATCCTGACAGTCATTTACCCGACGTCGGGATCCCGACTGTTAAAACACCGACACCCATCGATAGTGTTTAACCATTCTATGGATGACCATCGATATTTTTGCATATTGATGGTCATCCATTTTCTCTGATTGAGTGGCCTGTGGGCCAATCAAAATGCGGGTGCAGGGCTTCGTGGGTGTCAGGGCAGAGCTATGCTCCGTGTCCTGGCACTGTAGGAAAAAAGCAAAAACTAAACTATTTGTTTAAGCTTTACATCGATGGTGGGAAACCATCTGGTTCTCCCCCATCGATGGCAAAACTATTCGACATCGGCCATAAACCATCAATGATTTCTAATCATTGATGGTCGATGCGCATCCCTAGCTGACGGTGGGGGTCTGTGCCCATTAAAATGCTGGCCGTACCCCTGCATACGCAGGCGAGTTGATGTCAGCTTGAGGAGGGTGACTGAGGTCACACGACGTCCAGCGCCTGCGTCAAATTTGGCCATTTGTGGGCAGGATAAAAGTCAGTTTAGACCAGTGGTGTCAAACTCACAGGCCAACAGCTGTTATGGAACTACACATCCCAGCATGCCCTGCCACAGATTGCATAAAATGGATTGCGAATATAGAGTTTACGATTTCACACTGGAAATTGCCATGTAGTATATTTATACAGTTATTACATTTACTAGGTGATTCATCGCGCCCTACGGGCGCTCTTCACACCGTCGTAAGGGGCTGCGCCCCCTTAATTTGTGAACGTTTGTATATGAGAAATATGGTTAGAATTGTATGAAAGATGCCCTGTATTGCAACTTAGGTGTCCGCGAATCGCGGGAGGGGGGGTCGCCGAGGGTGCCGCGAATTGCAGGAGGGGGTGTCGCGGGGGTGCTGCGAATTGCAGGAAGGGGGGTTGTGGGGGGTGGATGCTGCGAATCGCGGGAGGGGAGGGATTGCAGAGAATCGCGGGAGGGGGGTCGCGGGGTGGGTTGCCGCAAATCGCGGGAGGGGGGTTACGGGGGCGGGGGTTGCGGCGAATCATGGTAGGGGGGGTCGCGGGGGGTGTGCCGTGAATCACGGGAGGGGGGGTCACGGGGTGGGGTGCCGAGAATCGCGGGGGGGTGTGTGTGTGCCGTGAATCGCGGGAGTGGGGGTTGCGGGGGGGGTGGGGGGTGTGACGCGAATCGCCACAAGAAAAAATCAACACAGAAAGGTCAACACATGTAAATGTTGACATAAGTGTGGCACTTCATTGGTGTCCATGTCGACACATGAGAATGAATATGAAAACATTCAAAAAATGAAAAAAAAAAACTTCAAAAACTCATGTCAACCTTTTTCATTGTCGACCATAGCCATGTCAGTGTTTTCCATGTGCAATTTAATTCTGGAGCTGCCGCGAATCGCGGGGGGGGGTGCCGCGAATTGCGGGAGGGGGGGTCGCGGGGGTGGGTGCCGCGAATCGCGGGAGGGGGGGTTACGGGGCGGGGGTTGCGGCGAATCATGGGAGGGGGGGTCGTGGGGGTGTGCCGTGAATCACGGGAGGGGGGGTCACGGGGTGGGGTGCCGAGAATCGCGGGGGAGGTGTGTGTGTGTGTGCCGTGAATCGCGGGAGTGGGGGTTGTGGGGGGTGGGGGGGTGTGACGCAAATCGCCACAAGAAAAAATCAACACAGAAAGGTCAACACATGTAAATGTTGACATAAGTGTGCCACTTCATTGGTGTCCATGTTGACACATGACAATGAATATGAAAACATTCAAAAAATGAAATAAATCTTCAAAAACTCATGTCAACCTTTTTCATTGTCGACCATAGCCGTGCCAGTGTTTTGCATGTGCCATTTAATCCTGGGGCTGCCGCGATTTGCGGGAGGGGGGGGGGTTGCGGGTGGTGGGTTCCGCGAATCGCGGGAGAGCGGGGTTCATGGGGGTTCCGGTGGGGGGTTGCCGCGAATTGCGGGAGGGGGGGGGGGTCGCAGGGGGGTGCCGGGGTGCCGCGAATCGCGGGAGGGGGGGTTGCGGGGGGGTGTGACGCGAATCGCCACAAGAAAAAATCAACACAGAAAGGTCAACACATGTAAATGTTGACATAAGTGTGCCACTTCATTGGTGTCCATGTCGACACATGACAATGAATATAAAAAAATAAAAAAAATTAAAAATAAATCTTCAAAAACTCATGTCAACCTTTTTCATTGTCGACCATAGCCATGTCAGTGTTTTGCATGTGCCATTTAATCCTGGGGCTGCTGCGAATTGCGGGGGGGGGGTGCCGCGAATCGCGGGAGGGGGGTCGCAGGGGGGGTGCCGCCAATCGTGCAAGGGGGGGGTCGCGGGGGGGTTCTTTTTGCCGCGAATCGCGGGAGGGAGGTCGCGGGGGGTGTTTTTTCCGCTAATCGGGGGGGGGGTCACGGGGGAGGGTTTGCCGCGATTCGCGGGAGGGGGGGGTCGCGGGGTGGTGGTTATGCCGCGAATTGCGGGAGGGGTCGTGGGGGGGTTCTTTTTGCAGCGAATCGCGGGAGGGGGGGTCGCGGGGGTGTTTTTGCTGCGAATCGCGGTAGGGGGGGTCGCGGGGGAGCGGGTGTTTTTGCCGCGAATCGCGGGAGGGGGGGGGCGCGCGGGGGCGGGAGGTTTTGCCGCAAATCGCGGGAGGGGGGCGCTCACCTGGTGGCTGTGGAGTAGCAGTGCTGGGCAACATGGGAAGGCAGTGGGTGTCTGGCACTGTCTGTGGGCTCACTGGGCTGGTTCTCTGTCACATACCTCCCAACATGACCCTCTCCAGGAGGGACACAATGCTCTGTTTCTAGACTTCCCCTTAATGTATGATTGCCATCACCTGTTTTAAACAGGTTAATTTCTCAGAAAGGTGTTCAGCACAGATGAAGGCAATCACACATTAAGAGGAAAGTCCAGGAACAGAGCGTTATAGACACAGACACCCACTTTGAGTGACAGATGTAGCCAAATATATAGGAGATGGCAATAATTAGCTCCAGTACCCAAGGTTAATAGCTGCTTGTAGCTTGTATAACTTTTATGAGTTGGAGGTGCTCCCCTAAGTCAGAAGAAACATAAAAATACACAAAGAAAAGAAGACTTTTGTTGGGGGCACTAAATGGGTGAAAATGGATTAGTTGAAGTATCTTAAAATATAACCTTTAATTATTCAATTAGAAAAAAATCCTATATTATCCATAAAGTATTAAACTTTTACTGGGTGTAGGAACAAAAATGAGGGGGTATATTCACAAATACATATATCACAAGACAAAACTCACATACATTAAACCCACACTGAAAGTACTGGAACGAACCCTTAGTAATGGCAATTAGCTTAAATAATTAAGAGGACAATTTAGCTTTATTAATAGCTTAGCTCAATCCAAAATATTGCACAATATTCTTGAGGCAGTGTATCTCCAAACTAAAGTGCTCAATAGTTCGGGCATTCAATTTTTTATGATAATGCCATTAAATAGACACTTAACAAGCATATGTGGATCATCTAATTAAGGCAATATCACTTATCCCAACCAAGTATTCTCTAGGTGTAAATAATGCTTCACTCAGAAATTTATTAAATTAACAACATTGCAGCATCCCTGGTCAGCCGTCAGCAGAGTGAGAGAGGAAATTAAATTGAAACAGAGTATATACACACAGTGTGTAGCAGTTTTAAGTATGGAGTACAGAAACAACACTAAAATTGCAACAGTGTATTCAAACGATATGCAACAGTTTCCAATCGGGAGTGCTATGCTGAGAATATAAACATTTCTTATGCCAGGATTCAATGAGAAAAATTTGCAGTGTTTTATGGCGAATTTATGCTTTTTTCGCGTTGGACGGAGAATTTTGGTCGCAAAAAGTGAACCACCCTATTCAATGTGATATTTTCACCGTCTTTCTAAGTGATTTTCGCCGTGTCTCTCCATGTAGCAATTCTCCATCTTTTCATGGAGAAGTGGAATGTGAACTTTTAAAATAAAAGTTTTTTTTATTTTTTTTTTACTTTGGTGTAAAAAAATCAGGAATTTTATTCTGTGAAGGGGCATGCTATTTTTATTCATGTGCTTATAGCAAATGAATATATATTTAATAAAAAAAATTTTTTTTACACATAACAGCCAGCAGGGGGCCAGAGACGAGAGCCGCTCATTAGATATTCATATATTCACTGCACCCGATCATTACATATGCACGATCGGGAGCAGTTAATATACCCGGTCCCCTGCTGGCTCTAGGGTTGGGGGGGGGGGCAGCTTGTGCTGCCTGGGTCCCAGGGAGCCCTCCTCCCCTCCACATACGTTCTGGGGCAGGCAGGGAGACTTCAATCTCCCTGCCTGCCACCGTTCCATGGCTCCCTGCAGCTGATGCTCGTCCGCTGCAGGGGTTAAGATTCGCCGCAAGGGGCAAAGAGCCCCTGTGACATTGAATAGTGTCTTCTCTGCCTTTTGGCTAAGATCAAGTGTAGTATCTGTTCTTATCAGTGAGTATGGACTGGCCTCTGGCAGAGAATAGAGAAAGACTGGTTTGAAGGAAAGAGAAAAGAAAATTGCGCGGTGGATGCACACCAAAGGGGATGATTTATGTAATCATTTAAAACTTAACCTTTATTATTGGTATTCTTAAAATGTTTAGAGGGGAGCCAAGTATCCGTGTTCTTATATACGGAACTACGGGTCTGGGTCCACTCCGCTTATATGTGAAATTGGTAAGAAGTTAAAATTTGACATACAGGTCACACATACATATAGGGTGAAGTGCTTACGCACTATTGAAATGAAATAGTGTGTGGTTAAAGATTAAAAGTGTTCGCTAGACTTGTTACTATGGGCCTTATTTTGGTTCATTCTTTCTGACAAAATCCTTCTTAGATGGACAAAACCATGTGCACTGCAGGGGGGCAGATGTAACATGTGCAGAGAGAATTAGATTTGGGTGAGTAATTTTGTTTCTGTGCAGGGAAAATACTGACTGCTTTATTTTTACACTGCAATATAGATCTCACTTTGAAGTAAAACCCCACCCAAATCTAATTATCTCTGCACAAGTAACACCTGGCCCACCTGCAGTGCACATGGTTTTGCCCATCTAAGAAGGATTTTGTCAGAAAGAATGAACCAAAATAAGGCCCATTATGTTCTAGTTGTTGCTGTAGGGGTGATATCTTCTTTTATTAGTTGGCAGTTATTATGCTTTTTTCTATCGGACACTGGAATTTGGGTATAGGATGGTTTATTGTTGTTATTGGAGTGTTGGCATCAGATATACCTATGTTTTGTTTTTCACTTTTGTGTGTCTCTCTTTTTCACACTTATATCACGGTGGTGTCACTTGGTATCTTAATTATACCTTTTGTTTGTGCTGTGTGCACTTCGACACCTTTCTCTTATCTGGCCTTGGGTAGAGGGTGGGTGGTCGGATACAGTTATATTTGGTGGTATAACATGTTAGTAACCTTTTTCAAGAGTCCTCTGCCATCTGGTGGTCAGTAAATTTATTTAAGTAATTTTCTTGTATAGGTTGTTAATACATCATGTTACATACACCTGGTCACTCTGGTTCTTATGAATGTGACTCTCCTGGGTTATGTTACCCTGTGAATAATTTGTAGCTGTTGTTTTTTAATTACAGGTTGTATCCTGCTTTAGTTAAGCTGTATTCCACCACTCTCTCTACATATGTCTTTGTTCAAGGTCACCGTTTATCATTAATATTCTCCTTTTTTTTTTTTTTAAATATCTGAATAACACGGCGGCTCTTTTCTTCCAATAAAATAAAACCCTATACAAACGAATTAAGGGTACAATTAATCTGTGTGCGGACCCCCCAAAACCCCTTCCCTCTCCCCTCAAAAAGAGAATAGAGGCCCTTATTCTGATCTCGGCGGTACGGCCCGCGTGCGGCCGTACCGCCGATGTTTTCACTCTGCGCATGTGCAGGCGAAATCGCCGCACAAAAAATGTATACGCCGCAAAGGGGGCGTATAGGGGCGTGAGGGGCTTAATAGCCTCATTACCCTATGCATACGCCCAGCGTTTCATGGGCGTTCCCATGCAAACGCGGGGCGTATGCATGGTAATGAGGCTATGACGCCAGTGATGGGGGCAGAAAGCTGACATCGCCGGATGTCAGCTCTCCGCCCCCATACAAGCTTTCACACGGACGATTGTCCGTGTGGTCTAAGCTTGCGGGAGCTGGTGGAGCGTGCGGCCCTGCATTCGATGGTCGCCGACCATCGAATGCAGGGGGCAGCTCCCACCATGGTGGAGGCGTACGCCCCACCATTTTCATGCGGATCGCCAGCCGTCCGCGTACGGACGGCCGTGGCGATCCGTATTGTAGGCGGGGATTGGTTTGTGCGGCCGGAGCAACGTATGCGGCTCCGGCCGCACAGATCAGAATAAGGGCCAGAGAAAGGCTGGACTGAGTAGCTGCTCTGATCAGGGCCGCCGAGAGGCAGGGGGGGCGGGTACATTTTACCTGGGCCCGGGCCTGCCAGGGGGGCCCGGGTCCGGCGGACACACACTTTAAAAAAAAATATTTATTGGGCTGCGGGTGCGCCGGGATGACAAGGACCCGCACGCCCATGTGTCCGGCCACCCGCCCGCCCATGTGTCCGGCCACCCGCCCGTCGGCTGCCCCTGCCTTCCCCTGTCTATTCCTTCCCCTGCACACGGAGAGACAGACGCTAGTAGTCATAGTTCACCTCTAGCGTCTGACAGGAAGCACAGCTCTGCACTTCCTGGTCACGCTGCCGGGCTGTGCTCCCTGTCAGAGACGCTGGAAGTGAAACATGACTTCTAGCGTCTGTCTCTCTGTGCGCAGGGGAAGGCAGGGTAAAGCAGGGGCAGCTGCAGCTGATGGGCGGGTGGCCGGACACACGGGCACATATTAACCCCTTGGCAACGAGCTAGAACCCCTGGCAACGGAAATCCCCCTTGGCAACAAGTATTAACCCATGGCAAAAAATATTAACCCCTTGTCAACATCCAATAACCCCTGGCAACGCATATTAACCCCTTGGCAATGAGCAAGAACCCCTGGCAATGGACAATAAACCCCCCGTGGCAATGAGCAAGAACCCCTGGAAACGGACATTAACCCCCCTTGGCAATGAGCATTAACCCCTGGGAACAAATATAAACCCATTGGCAACAAGCAATAACCCCTGGCAATGCATATTAATCCCTTGGCAACGAGCAAGAACCCCTGGCAATGCACATTAACCTCCCCTTGGCAACGAGCAAGAACCCCTGGCAACGCACATTAACCCCCCCTTGGCAACGAGCAAGAACCCCTGGCAACGCACATTAACCCCCTCCCTGGCAACGAGCAAGAACCCCTGGCAACGGACATTAACCCCCCTTGGCAACGGACATTACCCACCTTAGCAACGGACATTAACCCCCTTGGCAACGACCATTAACCCCCTTGGCAACAAGCAGGTAAGTTATAATTTATTAGAAGCCTTACTGTGGGGGGCAATGTGGTGTGGCATAGTCAGTGTGTATCGACTTTTGTGTGACATCCTATTTTTTGGGGACGGTCCTGCGGGAATTAGACACTGCATGCGTCTAATGAGGCAGGCAGGCAGGGAGGCTGAGGGCATGGCCAGCAGTTCACACAGCACTGGCCATGCCCTCACAGCGACAAAACGGCGCCCAAAAATGTTGCCTCTGGCACGCAAATATATTCCTTTCTCCACTGCCAAAGTTGGGAGGTATGCATTAGGTGTGAGGGGCATTGCAATGTGTGGCATAATGTGTCAGGGGCATTACAGTGTGCAGCATAGTATCATAGGCATTGTGGTGAGCTGCATCATGTTTCAGAGAAATGGCGGTGTGTGGCATAATGTATCGCTCGCTCAGACACTGCCCGGCTGTTCCCAACCCGGCGTTCGGCCTGCGCTGCGGGTCTCGATCATAGGTCACACTGCGCAGGCCGCAGCGCTGACCACCAGCGCCGGAACCTGCTTGCCGCCGGGCCTCCCACATCCTCCCACATCATACCCGACGCCGGAACCTGCTCGCCGCCGGGCCTCCCACATCCTCCCACATCATACCCTACGCCGGAACCTGCTTACCGCCGGGCCTCCCACGTCGCACATGTCTACCCGACGCCTGCCTCTGCACTGCGGCCGCCTGCCCCCCTCCGCAGTTCAGAAAAAGTAAGTCAGTGTGGGGGCACAGGGGGCAATTTTCTTTTAGGGATGCCAATCCCGGGATTGAGCATTTTTCAATCCCAGTGATATTGGTGTACCGGCCCCAAGATTTCTGTTGCCATCCCTTACATAGAAAAGACCTTCTAGACCTAATTTGTCTCTGTACCTGCGTCCCCACCATCTCTGTCCCCACCCTCTGGCCCTTTGTCTCTACCGTCTCTGTCCCTGCATCCCGCCATCCCGCTCTATGCACCATTGTCCCCGCCATCTCTCTCCCTGCATCCCCACCATTCCTCTCACTGTCGCTGAATTTTGCCACAATCTGTGTAGCATAATGTGAATTTTGGCACAATCAATGTGGAATAATTTGAATTTTGTGTCATTCCATGTGGCATAATGTGAATTTTACGACATTCCATGTGAATTTTGGCTCATTCTGTGTAGCATAATGTGTAAGGGGCAAGTATAAGGAGTCTACTATTGTGTTGCATAAAGGGTATATGGTGTGGTACACACCCCTATATCCTTTTAATGGCCACACCTCTTTTCTGTAGCTCGCCACTCCAGGGGGGCCCCGTGGAACTGTTGTACCGGGGCCCAGGATTTCTCTTGGCAGCCCTGGCTCTGATGGGCGGAGGGTGTGGGACCCCTCTTTTTTGCCTGGGAGTGGTGAAAAGTCTGGCTCTCTTGATGGGGTTCGTAGCCCCCGAAGGATAAGACAGCGAAAGGCTCAGTCTAGTATCCATTCCCAAGGAGCGGAGAAAGGCTGGGACAGTAGATGGCTCCTGTTCCAGAGGTTCGTAGCCTCTGATGGGGAGACCGCGAAAGGCCCAGCTTAGTACCTTAACCTTGGGATCGGAGAAACACTGAGACTGAGTAGATTGCTCTTCCCAGGGGGTCGCAGCCCCTAAGGGGGTCAGTCGAAAAGCCCAGTGGAGTACCCATTCCCATGCCAGGGGCTGGAAAGTGCCCTATGATGGGAGCAGAGAAACCTTGGTCGGACGCTGATCGGTCGGTTGCTTGGAGTCCGAGGCTGCACTGTGCCCCCCGGGGAAACTCGGGGGTGCCGAACATGTACGGGTGATCCCAAAATCACCATGCACTAGTAAGCACTTGCACTGCGCACTTCCCTTCAGGTAGCGCTTCACATCCTTACCTCATCCTTTTGGATGGGGTAGGACAATTTTTCACACCCCCACCCCGGCCTTCTGGCTAGGGTATCTTTATTATTTATTTCTCTTCCCCTCTCATGTTCGTCACTTTTCATGTTCCTTGTTTTTTGTAGTTTTGTCACTTTTTTTGGGTAGTGTGGTCGACCCTTTCGGGCCTTCCATTTCCCCAATGTGCCGAAGCTCTCGCCTTTTGGGGAGAGCTTCGGTCCCCCGAGGACGACCCCGAGCCGCAAGGTGGAGGGAAGTCTACTGAGGGTCTCTCCAAACCTTCGGGTGCGGAGGACCCACCGTCCTAACCCTTCCGGGGGTTGAGGAATGAGGACCCACCGTTCCCTCTTCGGCGAAGAGGACCCACCGTTCCCTATTTTCCCCTCTTCGGCCTTATGGTTGAGAGGGGTTAGGGGAAAAACGGGGCCCGTCTCCTTCGGGAGATGGCTCAATTTGATCGCACGGCCCCCTTTGCACGTGTTTAGGCACAGCACTGGTGGTAGGGAGCACACCTCGGGCTCCTGAGTTTTTTAAACTCATCTGTTCTTATCAGTTGGGTCTGGACGGCCCCCTGGCAGAGAATAGAGAAAAGCCGGACCGTATCACCATGCTACTGAGCTGAGGATATTAGCCACCTCATGTTCTGGGCGGGTGCTAGGAATGACTGAGTATCGATGCCCTGCTGGGGGAGGGAATACCATTCTTTCCACTGGTAGGGAGGGGAGAAGCATCAGGCTTTGAGATGGGGCTCTTGTTCAGGGGTCTTTGCCTCTTTGGGAGAGTCACTCGAAAAGCCCGGTCTAGTATCCACTCTCAGGAAGACGGGAAAAGCTGGGGCCGAGTAGATTGCTCTCTGGTCCGGGGGAAACATGTCCCCCCCGGCCAGGGAGACAGCGAAAAGCCCAGGCCAGTACTCAATCCCTGGGGTCCCCTCGAGGACGACCACGAGCCGCAAGGCGGACGGAAGTCTAATGCGGGTCTCTCCAAAACTTCGGGTGCGGAGGACCCACCATCCTGACCCTTCCGAGGGTTGAGGAAAGAGGGTCTCTCTGAGCTCCGGTGAAGAGGACCCACCGATCCCTATTTTCCCCTTCTCAGCCTTATGGTTGAGAGGGGTTAGGGGAAAAACGGGGCCCTTCTCCTTTGGGAGAGGGTCCATTCGATCGCACGACCCCTATGCACGTGTTTAGGCACAGCACTGGTGGTGGGAGCACACCTCGGGCTCCCTGAGTTTCTTCAAACTCATTGAATAGTGTCTAAAGACCCGTGACGGAGAATCTCCAAACATGGAGAATCTCCATAAAAACGCGGCGAGTGCATGGCGAGAGAAAAAAACCTCTCGCCATGCAAGGAGAAAATTCTCATTGAATACTGCCCTTAGACTTAGTGCTGTTTAGGGTAAATCATTTTGACATTCTCTATAGGATAATTCTGTGTAGAGTTTTTAGCCTCTCTGCAAGGTTACACTCCTAATTTATCTGAAAACACAGAGATCTCCAAGGTATTTATTCACTTTCAAAATTCTGCTGTCCTCTCATCATTCAGAAAGCGGATGAGGGATGAGAGATTTTTGCTGAATACCTGTCAATCTGAGAAGAGAAAGAAATAGTTTGAACCTTCTGCTTCTCTGCGTTTAACATGTGGACTGTACCTTGATGCTGTAGAGCAGTGGTTCCCAACCCTGGTCCTCAAGTACCCCCAACAGTGCATGTTTTCCAGGTCACACAGAATCACAGGTGACATTATTAGCTCCACCTGTGGATCTTTTAAAATGTGTCTGAATAATGAGTGCACCTGCTGGGTGACCTGGAAAACGTGCACTGTTGGGGGTACTTGAGGACCAGGGTTGGGAACCACTGCTGTAGAGCATTGCAAGGCACCCACCACCGATCCCGGGAGTGAGAGAGGTTCTGAAAAATACCTTTTTGGAGTTAGCTTGCTGCAAATTGCTACGATATTGCCTCAATCTGGTTGGGTCTTGGATTCTATGATCCTTTGGAGATACACTCGCCAAATCTAAGTGCCTGGGGGAGCCTCTGCAGGTGCCACTTGGCGGGGAGAAGTGCACACTGTTGGTCTGTGTGGCTAAGTCCCGCTGTCAGTGCTGCGGCTGTATCAAGCGGGTCCCGGCTCTGTATTACGGCTGCACTTCCAGCAAGATAACTGGAGTGCTTGGCGGGGCTTACACTCTGACAGTCCGTGTCCTACCGCTGCAAACGCTGCATCAGTGGTATCTGATGTACGGCAGACTCCGGCTATAGGATTGAGCTGCCGGGGTTTGGCTAGTGTGGTGTGGGGAGAGGGGGGGCCACATACGCTTGTTAAGTGTCTATTAAATGGCATTATCATCAAAAATTGAATGCCCGCACTATTGAGCACTTTGGTTTGGAGATACACTGCCTCAAGAATATTGCGCAATATTTTGGATTGAGCTAAGCTATTAATAAGGTTAAATTGTTCTCTTAATTATTTAAGCTAATTGCCATTACTAAAGCTGGTTTCACATTGCAAAAACCTGCTTTCAACTCGTTTTTGTAAATGTTTTTTTTTAAATGGGTCAAAAGCCAGTTAAACCCCTTTCATATTGCATGTTGTAAAGGTATATTGCAGTTTCAATATCATTTTTGTACCTTCAGATTCAACCCGTTTCACCCATAGAAAGCCATACAATGTCATTAAAAAAAAAAATCTTTCCTGTTTGTGGGCGGGGATCAAGTGTGATGATCATTTGTAGGAAATACCGTTTCTGAGCTGTTCAGACTGCAGGAAAAACGGCTCTGAAACGTGTAGGATCCTGCTTTTAACACGTTTCAAAATACCGGTATTTTGTAAACGGTAAATTGATTGTGGAACTTTCATATTGCAGCTGGTACCGTTTTAAAGCAGTTAAAAATCAGCACTATGCCGTGTTAAAACTGCAATGTGAAAGGGGCTTAAGGGTTCGTTCCATTACTTTCAGTGTGGGTTTAATGTATGTGAGTTTTGTCTTGTGATATATGTATTTGTGAATATACCCTACTTGTATCTCCCCCTCATTTTTGTTCCTACACCCAGTAAAGTTTAATACTTTATGGATAACATAGGATTTTTTTCTAATTGAATAATTAAAGGTTATATTTTCAGATACTTCAACACATCCATTTTCACCCATTTAGTGCCCCCAACAAAAGTCTTCTTTTCTTTGTGTATTTTTATAAAATGGATTGCTAAAACTGTGGCAGGGCATGCTGGGATGTGTAGTTCCATAACAGCTGGAGGGACATGAGTTTGACACCACTGGTTTACACTGACTTTTAAAAAGAAATCATTCGATGGTAAATGAGTCTCGCAAATGTTGGAATTTCACTCTATCTGATTGCAGACCTCTGCAAATGTGCACAGCTGCGATCAGATCTGAATCAGACCCCATGTGTGAAACGTGATTGGAGGGAGCATGATTTAAAGGGAAATAGAGATTAAAATGTCTCAACGAAAGTTGTCAAAATCAATTTTTATTTTAAAGCAATTGTATATTATTTATATTTACTGACAAACATCCAATATTTGGACTTACTGTAAGTAAAAACAGATGGTACCGTTTGTAAAACACATGATAGGAAATGCCCGCTGAACATTTCCTAATACCATTAATCATGTTATATCATAACCAGCACAAATCACTAAATCAACAACACAGTGATCATTGTAACTTTCCTTCAGGAACACTATGTAAGTATATATATATATAATGTCACATGCCTCAGGGGTGCGGTCCGTATAGATATTAATACACTCCTTTCACGTTTACTGAATGCAGATAGAATGCTTCTCATTTTACTCATCTATCTATATATAAGATTTATAAACTTTCCAAATGCACAGAACATCCACAATAATCAGTCCATCAGAACATATGCATATCACGCTTGAACTCCTCCATGCGGGATACGGTCATTAGGTCTACACTAACTAGGTCGACACCACTAGGTCGACAGGCAGCAAGGTCGACATGAGTTTAGGTCGAAATGGGTCAAGGTCGACATGTGTCTACTGTAGGTCTACATGGGTCTAGGTTAACAGGTCATTAGGTCGACACAAGCATTAGGTCGACATGGGGGTTTTCACTGTTTTTTTGAGCCAACATGTGCTGACAGGCAGTATTTCATGCCCGACAGTGTAATGGTTAGCATTACTGCCTGACAGCACTGAGGTCATGGGATTGATTCCCACCATGGCCCTAACTGTGCAGAGTTTGTATATTCTCCCCATACTTGCGTGGGTTTACTCCGGGTACTCCGGTTTCCTCCCACAATCCAAAAATATACTGGTAGGTTAATTGGATCCCAACAAAATTAACCCTACAATGTCTGTGTGTGCGTGTACATGTGGTAGGGAATATAGATTGTAAGCTCCACTGGGGCAGGGACTGATGTGAGTGTTTAAATATTATCTGTACAGCGCTGCGGAATATGTGTGCGCTATATAAATAACTGGTGATAATATTCTCTGTACAGCGCAGCGGAATATGTGAGCGCTATATAAATAACTGGTAATAATATTCTCTGTACAGCGCAGCGGAATATGTGAGCGCTATATAAATAACTGGTAATAATATTCTCTGTACAGCGCTGCGGAATATGTGTGCGCTATATAAATAACTGGTGATAATATTCTCTGTACAGCGCAGCGGAATATGTGTGCGCTATATAAATAACTGGTAATAATATTCTCTGTACAGCGCTGTGGAATATGTGTGTGCTATATAAATAACTGAGAATAATGAATAAATAAAACCAGACCAGTGTAAGCTGCAGCTCATTAATAAAGGAGACAGCAGCTTCCAAATAGAAGTCTTTCATAACAGGTCTTTGGCAGTGACAGGATCCCTGCCTCACGATGATACAGCAATGGCTGTTAGTACCCTGGAGGATTCCCCAGGCCCGCCCCCGTCATTCTTTGGAACTCCCCAACCTGTAAACACACTATTTAGTGAATATGGGCGATTCCACGCCACAGATATGGAGGGATATTAATGAGTATTTATATTAACGTTACAGAACTAATAGACGAGTTGGTGGCATAATATTATATGAGGTGCTGTAGACTGGCGACACACGCCCGCTGCGGTACTTCTGTGACGAGAAGCAGTAGTGGTACAGTAAGCAGTAGTGGTACAGTCCATATCCCCCCCTCCTATTGGAACAGTCAGAACGTTGAACCAGGCAATTGGGCGTGGCCAGCACAGCAGGCGTTTATGTGTTGTACAACACCGGCTGTGTGTACGTAACACTGCAGCTGCAAGCTTCTACTCGTGGGACAGATTCTCAGGTGTTTGTAGGAGACCGAGGTGCAGTCAGAGCCATGCCTGGAGCACAGATGGTGGAGGTCTATATTGTGTACTGGTGAGACATATCATCTGCTCTCTGTGTGCTGTATGCCTGATCTGTGATATATAGGTATATACCAGTGATTCCACAATGCACCAAAACGGGCCAGGTTTTACGGATATCTATGTTTGAGCACAGATGGTTAGTTGTATTAATTGATAACCCTTTTACACCAAAAATCCCGTATCCGACCTAGATTTGGAACATGGGTTCGGATCCGGGATTTGCACCGTTTACATTGCGGTGCCTACCTGCTGTGTAAACTGGGGCAGCGCTTGGAGATCACATCTCCAAACGGCGGGGCCCGATGATAGTCATGATGGGGGCAAGCCTAGCACCAAGGTAAGCTGCTGGGCTGAGCCCCTGTGCATACCAGCCCGTCCGCACATGTGCATCCATTCACCTCCTCCCTGCCTCCACTACTGTCTGCAGAGTACAGCAATCAGCAGCGGAGGCTGTATGCGCCCCCCGCCCAACCTCCATGTTGACCGCAGGACGCTGCGCTCCGGAGGTTGGGCTTCCCCCATTGCTGTAAACGGGAGCTGGGTCAGATGTCAAATGTACCCATTTACACTACCCTGTACCCAGGTCCTGCCTGTGTTACACCCTGGTCAGGACCTGAGTAGACGTCCCGTGTAAAGGGACACGGGTTAACACCTTATACACCACCACTGCCCTGGGTCCACGAGGGGTATTACTGATAGTAGTAGTGCTGTGATAGCAGGGCCATATAGGATGGGTGCCGGACGGGATCCCAACTGTCAAAACACCGACAGCCGGGTTCCCGACGGCCACCTGCTGTTTTTCCTCTTGGGGTTCCACGACCCCCATAGAGGGAGAATAGAACAGGTGGCTCGCATAGCGAGCCACCGTGCCTGCAAGGGGCTTAGTAGCACTCGCCATGCTGTCTGGGTCCGGCCAGTCAGGATCCCAACGTTGTGCTAATGACTGTCTGGATCTTGACTGTCTGACCCCTGTACCACACCCATATAGGATGAGGGTATTTAAAATTGCTAAATGTGTTGCGTGTGTCTTTATTTTATTTTTTAAAGACTTAATTTAATGTTTGAGATTGACTTGCTAACGTAGTTTGTGTGAGTTTGCCATGAGAATGGTGTGCAGATCCTAACTGGCACCTTCTTACTGGGCATACGTAACCTTGCATACACACTATGGAGACCAGCGCTGCAGCTAATTAGGCACGTGAGTCCTGCTAGCACATGTGCTATACCGGAAGACTGCCTGCAGCTGAGGGACAGCTGTATACTGAGGGTATCATTCTGTTGGCCAGCATTAGGTATGGCCATCAATGATTGGTATATGGTGTTTAGGTCGACACAACAAATCGGGTGACGTGGCTAAGGTCATCAGGGTTGTCAAGTAGACACAAGTATTAGGTGAACAATGGGAAGATCTACAGTCAAAAATTTGACATGAGTTTTTCACAGTTTTCTTGTGCCGACAGGCGGAATTTCACGCCCTACCATGTAATACAACACGGTGGAGAATAAAATAGTGTGCCAAGTGCTGCGGTGTCCGACGCGTAGTACACTGTGTTGGTGTCCATGTCGGGTCCTGTATATCGACATATGGGAAAATGTCAACATTCCAAGCCATGTCGACCTTCAATGGTCAACCCAACACATGTTGACCTAATATGAGTCGACACAGTTAACCATACCCCGTTTATGCGTAATCATCAAAGTCTTATGACTGATGAAGAATAGTTTTTCCATAGATGGGGGAGAACCAGATGATTTACCTCCATCGATGGCTCAGCATAACTGACTAGTGTGTGTGTGTGTGTGTGTGTGTGTGTGTGTGTGTGTTTTTTTTTTTTTTTTTTTTACCCTGCCCTCAGGTTCTGATTGGCCAAAGGATCAGTCAGTCAAAAGTGATTTTCCATTAATAGGTAAAACCAGCATTGGTAATACATCGTATAGTATGCAACCATCGATGGGGATAGCATCGATGGCCAACCCTTAGCTGGCATACTGCAGCACACTAGGAGACAACAGAAGCCGGCCCTGGTATTTATTCAGACTAGCAAATGAATTCAGTAAAGCAGTTTGATGACATAATACCTAAAATAATATTTTCCTGAGTAGATCCCTGTAGAGTAGGAAACATCTGATTTTGATACAAAATGTAATCTATTGGTAACACTTGATTGTCACTGGCATGTATTCAATGCTTCTATGTCGCCGTAAATAACGGTGAGTGTGCATGTTTTTTGGAGAGTAGTGAACTTTTCTCTCCTATTTTGTGCTTCCCTGTATTCAGCTCTGTTGCTTCTCCAAAAATATTTGAAGCTAACTCACTTCTCCCCATGGGCCTTATTTTGGTTCATTCTTTCTGACAAAATCCTTCTTAGATGGGCAAAACCATGTGCACTGCAGGTGGGGCAGATGTAACATGTGCAGAGAGAATTAGATTTGGGTGGGGTTTTACTTCAAAGTGAGATCTATATTGCAGTGTAAAAATAAAGCAGTCAGTATTTTCCCTGCACAGAAACAAAATTACTCACCCAAATCTAATTCTCTCTGCACATGTTACATCTGCCCCCCTGCAGTGCACATGGTTTTGTCCATCTATGAAGGATTTTGTCAGAAAGAATGAACCAAAATAAGGCCCCATGTCTGTTCAATGGGGATTTTAGTGTCTGTGTTGTTGCTCCCTATGATTCAAGTCACAATTGCGGCAATTTGAGGCCACTGTCAAAACTAGACCCCTGCGTGTCTGTAGTTGAAGTAGCACAACTATAATGTATGGTGGGAGTTATTGGCAGGTTTCTATCTAGCAACCTAACTTCTGTGTTCTTTTTAAGCCAGTGGTCAGGAAACGGGTAAATTACCTCAAATGGGGTTAAAATGGAATTCCTGGGGTAATGGACAGTCGCGCTGCTGAGACACAGCCGGGCATGCATATGATTTATATATACTGTGTGTCTATACATATATTCTACATGCATGTCGCACTACTGTAGTGTAAAAGGACCTGACGCAGTGCATCAGGCCCTTGTGTATAACACGCTTCCCTGTGCAATGCCCCGCCTCCAAGTCCACACGCCTCTTCAGTAGAGTCGACCAATTCTCTGTACTGCTGCTGTGGATCTAAGTTTATTTGCCTGGTTCTAGGCTCCTGGCAAGGTATACCCATCTCTAGTCTAGGGAAAACATTTCCAGACTGTCACTATATCATTTTTTAATACTGACACTAATAGTTGCCTGGACGTCACATAATCAATGGCTATACCACAAACAGCCATACATGGTAATCCTCATCATCAATAGCTGCCAGGCTGTGTACTGTACTAGCAGGATATATCCTCCATTTCTGGGGGACCAGTGTTTATTACAATGATATGATTTCCTTCCTTTCAAATGGGGTAAAAGGTAAAAAAAAAAAAGTACCCTGACCCCTGTTTTCAGATGTTGTACCTGTTAATGAGAATCCTAGAATCTGATCGTTTAGAATTCGTGCTACATATCTCATCAGTGGTAATTGATATGAAGTGGCTTTGTTGGTTTCTGGGAATCTGATACTGTAGTTAATGTAGTCCATAGCTACTGTAGCTCTTTCTTACAAATGTTCTACCTTGATGATCATAGGTTATAGCTCCGCACATTTACCTTCAGTGTAATCAAGCTGTAGCTAATTCTGCAAAGAAACGGGTTCTCAAAGAGACATTGTGAGAAATTTGTGTCAACCTTTTTCATGTCGCTCTATTGACTGTCTATAGATCTCTCAACCGGAACCAGTTTGGTCCAGACACAATATTACTTGCTTTTTTGCTCTACTGAAATCTGTCCGATTGTTGTGAGTGTTGCATTGGAAATAAACCTTTTATATTTGCTGTCCCTAATCTGGTATTGTATTTTTTTTTTCCTTCTAGTGGTGCTTGAGGGTACCGCCCCAAGGTAAGTTACTTCTCTATTTATTCATTTAACTGTCTATGCCAGCAGACCTATGGGGTTTTCAGATCTGATCGGATGTTTTCTGTGAGTGTCTGGAAAAATGAAAATGTCCCCAGGCCTTGATCAGCCCGTCTGCCGCAGAGTTGTGTAAGTGTCGGAGTAATACACACTCGCACAGGCTGGAACAATCATTGGATAGGGAGTTGTGTAAGGGTCTGAGTAATACACACTCGCACAGGCTGGAACAATCATTGGATAGGGAGTTGTGTAAGGCTCGGAGTAATACACACCCGCACAGGCTGGAACAATCATTGGATAGGGAGTTGTGTAAGGGTCGGAGTAATACACACCCGCACAGGCTAAACAATCATTGGATAGGGAGTTGTGTAAGGGTCGGAGTAATACACACTCGCACAGGCTGGAACAATCATTGGATAGGGAGTTGTGTAAGGGTTGGAGTAATACACACCCGCACAGGCCGGAACAATCATTGGATAGGGAGTTGTGTAAGGATTTGCAGATGGCTGGCAGTGGGTGATTTTCAGTAGTCATTCTCATATTCGTACTGAGCAGGTTCTCGTTCTGTCTAGGTGACAACTATCTGATCGTAGTTTCTCTCAACAGTGAGGTCCGGTCTGAATAACCCCCCTAGCTTCTCTCTTTAGTTACCTGCATTACTGAATAATTACTAATGCTCTTACCCCCACACTAAACCCCCGGGGTACTCTGCAAAGCAGTTTATTTTCCCCAGGAGTCCACAAACTGATCCTTAAACACTTAAACATTCTTAAGGATATCCGTAATCCCGAAATTGCAGCTTGTGGTTGGACTTCCCACTCACACCTGCATATTGCACACCTAGAAAAGCCTTTTCAAACTGATTTAGTGGTCTACCTACTGTAGGCTTAAAATCCTATTACACTTAATAGGTGAGACTTGTTTGGCTGTTGCATTATGGAAATCCCACAATGATCATATGCAAACTGGCTGAAGTGTTTAATTTGTGGCCCTCGCTCACCTGCACAATTCTACTTGTGTTGTAAGCGGATGATACATGATAGACTTGTCTCTAATGTTCCTCCCTGATGCTGGAATGATATCACCTATGTCAATCTCTTCTAGTTTCAGCAGTTGAAGAGGGAGCTGGAGCAATGCTTCCCCGGCCTGCTGAAAATTGTAAGTGTCCCATCCACCCCACCTCCGTCCTGCTCTTTAACTCTTATCTGTTGGTGGCTTGAAGGTAAATGTTATACCGGGGTCTTGTCTGTTTCAGGATGGAGAAGGTACCCCAGGATCAACTGGGTGGTTCGAAGTGACGGTAAATGGGCAGCTTGTGCACAGTAAGAAGGTAATGAGATCAGATTGTTCTTCTGTAACCATAACGATAGATAATCTATATCTCTCTCATCCACCCTTGGCTGATGTACAATAGTGCGCAGTAATCCACCACATATTGCAAAGGAAGTTCATGTACTATGAAATGATCCAGAAGTTGCTCACTGTAAACTACCACTTTGCAGTGTAAGTCTGCCACAGTTTGGGCCACTGGATGTGTACATTCCCCCTAGCACCAGTGCACTGCAGCAGAAGGTAGCCTGCACGTCTAACCTAGATTTCTTGTGTTAAGGTGCCTGATTCCGACAGTCCCGCAGCAGGTTCAATCTGTCGGATTGGACCCATCAGCTGCACATCACAAGTGCTTTTTAGCACCCACGATGTGTGGGTGCCAGCAGTAAAGCACCGCTGGCACCCACCTGTGTGAAGGACTTTGCATCTGCCATCAGTTCTTCTGCTTAACCAGAGCTATCCTGACATTTGAGTCTTAAGGCGACTATGCCCAGCGTGTATGGACAGCGATGATGGCTGGGGGAAAGCCTCTCAGTGCATACACACTGAGCCGCTTTCCCCCTGCCCAAACTTGGTGTTTTGAGTGGCTTTCAGCTAAAAAATCGCCTGGTGTGTATGGGCTTTGAGACCTCTGCAGGTAAGTCAGCTCTGACCTCATAATACACTGTTCCAGAACAATGAGTAGTGCTGGTCTCTATGGAAACACCGGTATATGACACACCCTCAGGGTGCATCGGTAGTTGCTGAATATTGCACACTCATAAGCTAGGTCATTCAGCTGACACAAACCTGCCGCAGGTCCTAAGCGGAGAGCCTGTTCCTTATTATCTTTGTTAGTCCCGTAGTGACCCTCTAGTTGCTATGTCACTCTCCTAGTGTGTGTGCATCACTGTTGCTGCAGTCTCCTGTTCTCTGCTCCATTGTCCTTACTCTGTAAGTAACCTACAGTTTGACCTTGGGACAGATGTGTCTGCATACAAGCTGCGTTACACATGTAACATGTAAGCTCCGTGTGACTAGCACCAGTGTATCAGGGTGTGGCTCTTTCCATTATAAAGTGTTTTATTGATTTATGGAGAGAATAGGGTGAAAAAAAAAACAGCTTCTGATGATTAAAATGATATGCAGCGTACCTACGTTCTGTGTGACTGCAGCTAAATGTTGTTAGTGTTTACTGCTTTAATCAGCAGAAGTTGCTTGTGTGTCCCAATAGCTCTGCTATGCAAACAAGACTCTTTGTAATGGAAAAAGTTGCTATAGTAGATGCAATACCAGGAACCCAGACGTATTAAACATTAGTTAGAAGAGCTATGACCAAAGCCCTGATCACTGAAATGTGTGCATGGTTGATTTAAGTAGTACAGCGACTCTCTATTTACCCACCAGAATGGAGACGGATATGTGGACCGAGAAGCGAAGCTGCAGAAAATTGTGGCTGCAATAGAAGCTGCCCTAGGAAAATAATGGAATTCGGGATGTGACGATGTCCTGTGTCAGCAGTGAAGGTGAGTGTGCTGGTCCGTGGGTGGTGTAGCGGAGTGATACGGAAGCAGTGATTTGCTTAGAGAGGGATACTGCTGTTGCTGGTGTTGGGTGTGTAGCTGCAGTAGTGCATGCAGGTGAACCGTCTGGTGGCGATGTGCATGTGTACATCATGGCCCTTATTCTGTTTCACTCGCAAAGGCAAATTCCTTCTCAAATGGACAAAACCATGTGCGCTGCAGTTGGGGCAGATGTAACCTGTGCAGAGAGAATTAGATTTGGGTGGGTTTTTACTTCAAAGTGAGATCTACATTGCAGTGTAAAAATAAAGCAACCAGTATTTACCCTGCACAGAAACAAAATAACTCACCCAAATCTAAATCTCTCTGCACATGTTACATCTCCCCCAGCCCCCTCCCTGCAGTGCACATGGTTTTGTCCATTTGAGAAGGAATTTGCCTTTGCAAGTGAACCAGAAAAAGGGCCAAAGTGCTTTAATGGTGAGTGATGTATTTTATTTTTCCCATGCACACGGCTGCGGAGGGGGGTGGGGGTTGTTTGCTCAGCAGGGTGATGTTTACTTGCTTGCTGGGCTCCAACCAGTCACAGCCCTTGGTCTCGCAGAGCGTTGAACTGAGGACTGCTGCCTGCCCTTCCGTGGCCTTGTGGAAGGGAGCTGTAACTTCCCTCAAGCACTGAAGTGGGTCCTTCTGCAGGTAACCGTGCGGTTGTTCATGGTCCTATGGCGGCCATCCGCTCACCGCGTTCTGATTGCAGTGGGTTATTGGTAATTGATGCTGTGCTGGGACTATTGTCCAGTAATACTGCAGTCCCTGATCACTCATCCCAATAGGCGGAGGCTGTCCTGTGGCCCTTTCTACATGGGTCCTGTACAGTAAATGTATTTTGTGGTTTTCCAGCATAGTTGTTAATGCAATGTACGTAGGCGTCTAGCCTGTCGCAGTTCCCATCCATGATGCTAACGTCCTGTGTTTCCATTCCCCAGGTGGAGAGGACTCTTTGCTTCTTTCATCTTAGCCGAGCACTAAATGACGGGAAAAGCCAAAACGCTGCTGAGCGAGGCAGCTCCCAGATGCAGTCGTGTAGTACGCTAAGATGAACCAAACGATGGGACGCCACCCCCTGCTGCTCACACCTACACACCCCCCCCCCCCCCCCCAAACCCAAACTGTGTTCAATACTTGAGTAATAAAGTTCTTTATATTTCCTGTATCTGGAATTCCTGCAGTCAGTGCAAGATCTCAGTCACTCTGTATGATTTTGTGTTCTACGGCATGAGGGACACATCCGCGCCTTGTTGTATACACAGCTCTGACAAAGTGCGACAAGTGCAGGGAGCGTTGCGGCTGCTACAGGGTTACAGCCTATATATAACCGCATTTAGGAGTGGGCGTTGGCCCACTTGTCAGTGTTGCTGGGACTGGTCTGATTTAGTTTGGGATTGCTCTGTGTGATGATGGCTGCACCCTGCGGGTTACTGAGCAGCAGTAATAGTATGGAGAATGCAGACCTACCAGTCGCTAGGAGTGGCTGCATACTTCCACATGGTCTGCCCTATGGAGCGTGACTGGGCTTTATTATCTAACAATGTGCTTATTTAGGAATACATATGGTGGTAGGGGGTATGGATCATTAGGCCACCAGCATTATGGTCGACATGAGTTAAGGGGTTACATGGGTAAGGTCAACATTGAAAAAAGTCGACATGGTTTTTTTTTCTGGAATGTCAACATAAACACTAAAATGTAGAACCGCGTCTCCTCGCTGCACTCGCCATGCTTCGGGCACGGTGCCTCGCTACTCTCTGCATACTACTGTATTCTCCCACCAAGCCCTAGTGGATGGTAGGGCATGAAGTACCGCCTGTTGGCACATGTCGTGCAGACATGGACACTGAAACGTACCACCGCATGGCTCGCTACGCTTGCCATGCTTTGGGCACACCCGAGTAAATGGTAGGGCATGTTGGCTTAAAAATCTGTGAAAAATACCCCATGTCGACCTAATGACTCTGTCGACCATCATGCTGGTAACCCAATGACCGTATCCTGTGGTAGGGATGCAAGCAGTTAGAATATAACAGTGGTCTATTATATTATATATAGTTCTCCAGGTATATTGTGACTTATTGGAGCAGTTTAGAGCCAGGTCTACAAAAGTTGTCTCAACTTCTGGTCATATGTAGATCCCAGAACAAGCGACACTGAGTGCACCCACACTGCAATCTTGTTAACACCTAAACAATGACCCACCATATGATTACCAGTGATATATTGTTGATTTCCCCCCCCCCCCCCCCCCCGTACACTCTAGAACAGGCATGTCCAACGTTGGCCCTCCAGATGTTTTGAAACTACACATCCCAGCATGCTTTGCCACAGTTTTGCTATTAGAGAATGCTAAAACTATTGCAAAGCATGCTGGGATGTGTAGTTTCAAAACATGTGGAAGACCAACGTTGGACATGCCTGCTCTAGAACAACCTTCATGACCCTACGTTCTATGGAGTGGCATGAAGGTGACATCGGATGAGTCCAACATGACATTTGCCCTCCAGCCTTCGTCTTACACCATACATGATGAGCACAAAATAGCTAGCACTGGGTGTGCTGTGCTGCACTGATGGCCAGTCACTGTTGTCAGCGGGAGAGCGCGGTCATGCGTGCACACTAAGCGATGTAGGCAATATTTTTTTTTTTTTTTAAGAAACTGCATATCGGCCCAACATCTCCCCAGTGTGTTCACAGCTCTTCTGCTCCAAATATAGGTAATTGGGAACGTTTGTGAAACCTGCTGCAGCAATGGCCCATCTGGGAATCATGATGCGGTATTGATGTGATAGTGGAATCCTTGTAATGTTTGGGTGCCATTGGTGGAACGTAATGGGGCTACGTGTTGTGAGGGCTATTCCCGTAATCTCTGCTAATGTTTAAGTTCTTCAGGAAAGTGACCACCTCTCCTGCCTGATCATAATCTTTCCCCTGTTCTTGTGCCTCCTGCATACCTTTACTGGTGATGCTGTGTAATGCTTCATTTCCCGCTATTGCATTTAAACTTCTTATGTATTGTCACACACCTGCTTGTTATGATGTATAATATGCTGTACAGTAGGAAAGAAGAGATTTAAATGAAGGTTCGTTATAACTTCCACTTAAACTACTTTACAAAATAGCAGTTGTAGATTTCAACTGTTTAGTGATTATGTAATCAGAACTCTGCTCATCCATATTTTTTTACCGTTATCCACAGCAACATTGACACATGATGGCTTTTAACAGTAATGTCAGCAATTTACAATCTGCTGACATTGACTGACTGGTAGTTTTACCAACTATTAATGGACTAATTACCAGCCCGTCAAAATGACGCAATAACAAAACCATGATGTCTGCTCCGTTGGCTGTGTGCACCCAAACTGAGCAATACATGACGTGGTGCCATCTAGTGGCCACTGGTGTGCAATACACTTTAATTTCCTTTATAATGAAAGAATTATTCACAATTTCTGAGCTCATTATGCAGAGAAGTAGCACTAGTGTTTCCTTTTGGAGGTTGAAATGTTAATTTAACAGTGATGTACTGTATGTGCTATTCTTTTAGCTGGTTTAGAAATTAGAATAGACCATGTGTCCCCTGGGGTCTCCGCTGTCATCAGGGTAAATGTTAGTATCCACAGTAATTACTGTCCATGGCCAGGAAGTGCACACAGGATATCCAATGTCTCTTTCTGAGAAATTAATCTAGCTGTAGGGCAGGTGCTACCCAGCAGACCTACTGTGCTCTAGGTTACATGCTTTATCTTGATCTGAAAGGAACACTACCTTATCCCACTCTTCTCTGAATCCCACACAGGTCATGTTTTCCAGGTCGCCTGGGAATTTTTTTTTTTCCAATATGATTTTTATTAAAGATTTTGTTCCGCATTATGCGGAAGGGGAAGGGGGGGTACAGAAAGAAGAAGGGTGGGAAAGGGGGGGAGGGGGTACATTCCAACATATGACGATATATATCATTCCAAAGATAAATTACAGTACATTCAAGCCATACTATGTTAGTATAGAGGCGTCGTACCATACCAAGAATTGACTGGCGATAAAGGTGGAGTAAGCTTTCTGAATATAGTAATGATTTAGGCCAAGTCATACAGTATTGTTGCCCCATCTGGAGAGGCCACATATTCTTGCCAACAAGACCATATCGCTAGGGGAGCGGAGGATTCAGATGAGGGGGATAACCCCATAGTTTCCATTTGGAACGAGTGATGTAATTTCTTGATAATTTTACTAATAGGCGGGGGAGACGTTTTTTTCCACTCTTGGGCTATTGCTGCTCTTGAGGCTATAAATAAATGTCCTAATACATAGCATTTAGTCTTTGGTAGAGTCGATGGGTATAGATGTAACAGCGCTAAAAGAGGGGACTCCTCAATCGTAGCTCCCATGACTATGGAGGCAAAATTAAATACCTCTCCCCATAATCGTCTTAGTTTGGGGCATGCCCAGAAAATGTGATAAATATCTCCAGTCTCACCACAGTCTCGCCAGCATTTGTCCGAAGATGAAGGCCAGATTTTATGGAGTTTAGCAGGGGTGAAGTATAAATCATGTAGGAGTTTAAAATGCATTTCGAGGTGATTACTACACTTAGATATTTTATGTGAAGTAAGATAAATTCTTTCCCATTGGTGTTGGGAGAAAGAACACTCCAGTGCAGCTTCCCATTTGAGCTGAGAGGGGGGCTTATCCTCTAGGGTAACTCGCCTGGGAATTTTTAAAATGTGCTGGTGGCACACCTGCCGGTGACCTGTGTGGGGTCCTGCGGACCAAGTTTGAGAAATGCTACCCAAGAGGAAGGGAGATATATACAAATGCATTTGCAGCTGGGAATTTGTGCACCGTGACGGTGACATTCGCATGTTTTGAAGTAGCTGCTGCTGTCAGTGTTTATACAGACGCCCAAAATCAGTCTCTCTAAATTTCCGCTTGCGAACACACAAGCAACTATCTGTCGCACATGACATGCCACCGCTCCCCGATACCTCTCCCAAATGCTCCCTGACTGGCAATCGCCCACCTGTCATTCAGGCTGTGTGCTATCACACAGCACCCGTTGTGTGCTTTCAGAGTCCACCCCACATTGGAGATGTACACAATCAAGTTCGGCAGCATGAATGGTGTAATGGTTAGCATTACTGCTTTACAGCACTGAGGTCATGGGTTCAATTCCCACCATGGCCCTAGCTGTGTGGAGTTTGTATAGTCTCTCCGTGCTTGCGTGGGTTTCCTCCGGGTACTCCGGTTTCCTCCCACAATCCAAAAATATACTGGTAGGTTAATTGGCTTCCAACAAAATTAACCCTAGAATGTCTGTGTGTGCATGTACATGTGGTAGGTAATATAGATTGTAAGCTCCACTGGGGCAGGGACTGATGTGAATGTTCAACTATTCTCTGTAAAGCGCTGATATCTTTTTTTTTTTTTTATTCTAGTAAAAAAAAAAAAAGAATTAAAAAATTTGAATTGAATTGGAGAGGGAATGGGGTGCCCCACTAACATGGAATAAGGGAAGGGATCAAGGTGGACTAGAGATATCATATTATTATTGTTATTTTTGTTATATGGCGCCACAAGGGTTCCACAGCGCCTGACAATACATAGATGAACCAAGAACAATACAAGAAAGATTATTATTTACAATACAAATGCAAATTAGGACAAGCACATGGTAACTAAAGAAGATAGATGCAGCAGCGGACACTGATGCAATCATAACCGTGGCAGAGATATATTCTAAGAAAAGCACACGAGGAGAGAGGGCCCTGCCCGTTAGATCTTACGTTCTACAGGTACTGGGGTGACACTGGGATAGAAGCGAACGTAAGCAGTCGTGACACTCACACACAGCAGACAGCGGGATTAGGAGGATCAGTGGTGGACAGTGAATGTTCACGCACAGGAATCTCATACTCTAAATAACCCTGGTCACACATTCCACCTCATATACATGCTAGATTCTTTTAAGCTGTGTGTATGACAAGGAAGTAGATGGATGATTCCACCCCGCGCACTGTAACAGGTATATGCTGGGTGAATAGGCCAACTCTGCTTATTGTGGTGACGTGCCATGGGTGGAATGCCTAATGCAGGGTTTCCCAACCACGGGTCTCAAGGTACACTAACAGTCCAGGTTTTAAGGATAGCCCTACTTCAGCACGGGTGACTTAATTCATACTCAGTTATTTTGAGTTAAGCACCAATGATTATCACCAACACCTTGACTGTCAGATACCGTGTGTTTATTAGGTATCCAAATGCCATCGCACGGGCACTTCGCCAGCTGAAGTTGATGTTATTATCGCTGGGCTCACTGCTTTGTTGCATTTCTGTATGGGAAATGTGATCTAGTTACATAATAGTTTACATACAATTATCCTCCTATGGATAGACAGTACGTCTATCCATAGGAGGATAATTATATATAAACCATTATGTAACTAGATTACATTTCCCATACAGAAAGCAGTGAGCCCAGCGATAATAACATCAACTTCAGCTGGCGAATCACAGGGCTCACTGCGAATCCTGGCTTTTGCACAGCATTCTCTGCCCCTAGGTAAAGTAAGAGTGCAGGGACCGGGCCAGGGTGATCAGCTCTGTGTGCCTGATGCATTTCCTTCTCTTAAGCTGCCTATACACTAATCCTATTTGGTCGGTTCTGAGAGATCAGGCCAAGAAATCATGTGGAAAGTGGCCGGATCGGATGTGTTTGACATCTGATCTGATCCGATGGGGTCGCATGCCATATATCACATGCAAAAATACAGCGTGCGATATATAATAATGCAATCCTGGCTCCCGGGCAGCTCAAGGGCTATTGGCTGCGACTTTTCAGAGCGTAGAAGTCACAGTAATGTATGTGAGGCTTTACCTAGACCATCTTCAGTGGCACCAAATCCTGTGGTTTCTGCCACCCTGATATGTATCTGTGTCCTCTGCTGATACAGCTATAATAATGTTGCCTGTACTTGTCCTCTATTGTATTCAGCTGTAAGTCGCTGTTTCACTCTGTCCTCTTCCTGCTCATTCATTTGATGTACTTGGGCGCTGCGGATCCCTTGTGGCGCCATATAGATAAAGGTTAATAATAATAGGGCAGTAAACCAAGAGAGATCAGTACCTCAGAGGATTTGCAGGAGAAGAATACGCATAGAAGCATCCATTGGTTACCTTGGTGAGAGCAGGTCCAGAGTACTGTCATTTGCCAACATACTCCCGTATAATTGCTAGTATGTCACACGCAGTAGCGCACGCAGGGGGGGTTTCTGAGTACCCAAAAACCCCCTCAGGAGTCTAAAGGCTGAAAGCTGAGGGTCCCCTCTTTCCATGGGTACAAGAATTAAAAAAATCGGCCCTTGGGAACCGGAGATATCTGACTTCAAAGCAGTGGTCCCCATCCAAGCCTGTTAATTGCTCTACCCAGTCAGATATTTCAGGTTCTGTCTGACTTAGAGTTTTTCTGAGGATATATTTGAAAAGCTGGGGCTCTCCCCCTTTATTGGACACTAGTAGCTTGTCTGAGGGTATATTCAAAAAGCGGGGGCTCTCCCCTA